>NC_134702.1:17623278-17923278 GCF_043290135.1 Rhipicephalus microplus | reverse complement strand
AGAGCGCCCTCGATATAAGTCTGAAGAGGCCGTCTTTCTCCGCTCTCGTCGCCTCTTAATTGCGATTGGGAATCACCTTGCCCTGATCCCGGAGAGTTTGCCAGGAAAGCTCACACGGCAGCGCTGAATGAATCGAGAGTGACGATTCTATTTGCTGAATGAAAGTCAACAGCATACCGGAGGGGGGCCGGCTCACCTAATATGCTCCGGCCGTTTCGTTCGAACTATGAGTCCGTTTCAGTGAGCAATATTGAGTAACTAACTTTTGATTACTTACCTTCACGCGAAACCTGCCTTGAAGGTTTTGATGGTATTTATCCTTCACTGACCTATCGCTGGGATCGGCCGAGAGTCGGGTGGATCACGCACACCGCATTTATTATTATTATTATTATTATTATTATTATTATTATTATTATTATTATTGATTTGTGGGGTTTAACGTCCCAAAACCACCATATGATTATGAGAGACGCCGTAGTGGAGGGCTCCGGAAATTTTGACCACCTGGAGTTCTTTAACGTGCACCCAAATCTGAGCACACGGGCCTCGACATTTCCGCCTCCATCGGGAATGCAGCCGCCGCAGCCGGGATTTGAACCCACGACCTGCTGGTCAGCAGCCGAGTACCTTAGCCACTAGACCACCGCGGCGGGGCATTATTATTATTATTATTATTATTATTATTATTATTATTATTATTATTATTATTATTATTATTATTATTATTATTATTATTATTATTATTATTATTATTATTATTATTATTTAAGTGCTAGACAAAAATTATGATTTTGCATAACCTCCCACAAACCAAAGATCATATTTTATACTAGGATGGCATACCGAACATTTATTAGCAGTTGTTTCAACTAGTGAATCATTTTAGGTCGCATACAAACTTTTCGACAGCATTGCATTTATTCCTGTCCGAGTGTCCCAGCGCAGAGGCCCCCAAATGATAACAGAACGGTTGACGTGAATGGCGGACCACTTTCCCGCCATAGAATTTCTGTTAACTGTTTCGTCTTTTTTTTTCGATATTGCATCTTTGGGTGTCACTGCTGCTGACACATGGAAGATTTCTTGATTAGCAGGGTCACAGTTTTAAGTGCGGGGACAATTTAGATTACGCGGCTGTCGTATGTGGTCGTCGTCGTACGGGGTTTTTGGTTTAAGGAACGCACGGAAAACCTCACATAGCATATAGCCATTAAGGCGCGCGCTTGCGCCAAGCAGAAGTCTTTTCCACCTTGTTGGTCGAACGCCTTGATGATCACAGAAATAATGAGAAATAAAGACAAAAACTCAAAACTAAAAGATAGGTGCAAAGAAAGTGGAAAGCCTAAGAAAAACAAATAACGCTGCCCAGCTCCATACTGCCTTTGGGCTTGGAACCGCCAGTGCAAGCTGCCTCTTTTTTTAACACGAAAGTTTTTATTGCCAGGGTCCACAACGGCTCCGCTGACGTACTTCCGTCATGAAAGTGACGTCATAAAATACATACCAAGAAATTGCAAAGAAAAAACAGAAGGCAAGCATTTATTGCGGGGAAGCGAACTAGCAACCTCTCGATTCTGAGTGCACGGCGCTAACCACTTACGCCACGGAGCGTTCGTTGTCTGGAACGCTAACGGTAAGCAATTTATATGCACCATCCACCGTTTGGCAGTCACCAAAGCTTCGAAACTTTAGGGCGTTCTCGTTATCGGTGGCAAGATGGCGCGACGGGCTCGCGTTGGGCGCGTTCTAAAGGTCGTCGCCTCCACGAAGCGCCACCTTCAAGAAGCGTGGTCTCTCCTGCGCGCGCGCTTATCAGACTCGTAATTCGGTAAATGACGAAAGTCACTTCGGACGCTGCCGCGGCCGCGTTTACGAAAAAAGCGCGCTTCTGACACACGACGCAGGAATAATTGTGACAGTTCACGCTTGTCCTGTGTATACTGTGTGTGCTTGTTTCGTGCGTCTTTCTTTCTGTTTGAACAGCGCGCTTTAAGTGTTGAGCTTTGACACTTGCTAGACCATAGCCGTCGTGTATATGCTGATTTTGTGCGTAATTTATGATTGAGGTGTGCACTGCAAGTATTGAGCTGCTTGCCGTTTTTAACGTGACTTAACAATTTGTTGCTGATTCTGAAACAATGCACAATAAACGCTCAACTACCTCTGTAAAGACATGTTTAACTTTTTTGTTATACCAATTCCTATTAGGTGGATCAACCACGTTTTTTCCCCTGATGTAGTAAGGGGTTCTTTACTACTCTCAATTTACGAGCATTACGTGATAGACATTTGTTATTGAAGTCAGTACACATTCGTGCATGTTCCCGTATAAAAGTGTTTCAAAGTTAGCACTTACTCTCTCTACAAATATTTGTTTATTGCCTCCGTTTTTCACGTGCTACTGATTCGAAGTCATGAACTCTCACCAATCCATCCAGCTTGCCCTACTTGACAATCTTAAGGCGAAGAAGATGAGCTGTTAACGCGTTGGTCGGAATTTGAACGCCAATCCAATGAAGAATAATGAGAAACAGAAAGATGGGAAAGAAGATCATTTTTACCACCTGAATGCTTAGTATTTTCATACAACTCTTTTTGCTTGATTTTTGAAGAGTGCGGGTATTTCCGTATCGCTTGTGGTGCCATCTCTCGGTTGCAACCAAATTTACAAACTTGAAAATGTATATTTCCATATAGAAAATTAGTGAAAAAAATTCCGAAACAGAAAATTTTATTGGGCATTTAAAGAAAGCCAGTCCCTCTCTTCGGCGTTTTCTTCTTTAGATTCCGTGGATGAAAACAGTACGCATTCATAATTTCTACTCTTGCCCCACCGCGGTGGTCTAGTGGCTAAGGTACTCGGCTGCTGACCCGCAGGTTGCGGGCTCGAATCCCGGCTACGGCGGCTACATTTCCGATGGAGGTGGAAATGTTGTAGGCCCGTGTACTCAGGTTTGGGTGCCCGTTGAAGAACCCCAGGTGGTCGATATTTCCGGAGCCCTCCACTACGGCGTCTCTCATAATCATGTGGTGGTTTTGGGACGTTAAACCCCACATATCAATCAGTCTATCAATAATTTCTACTCTTGTCGTTCTAATACTGATTGCATTTAGTTCTTAATGTTCACGCTCTCACAAGCTCTTGTAAATATAAATGCATGAATTGGCGCTGCCTCTTATGCTCCTGTTTGTGTCATCAGCATCAGCTGTTTCTGCGTTATCATCAAGTACTACACGTTTTCATTGAATAACGCAAGTACGTACGCGAAACATCGTCAGACGTGAACGCATGCAGAATAAATACACGCTGTTTATATCGGAGCGAGACACACGGGTACACAAAAACAAGTACATAAAAGTTTGTTCACCATAGTATATTTCTTTGTTATAATATAATCATTGCACAATGGTATTCTCACTGTGTATACAAAATTACACTTTTTAGTGGAGTGTATCACTCCCCGCAGAGCGTTGCTCGTTGCTAACGCATGTTCTTTCTTTGTCTACCTCAAATATGCGTAAGCCACACACACAAAAAACGTCCGTCAGCGTTGTTACAGGCTTTATGAATCATTTCATGACAGTTCACAGACGTAAAAGAGATAGACATTGGGGGCTCGCACAATGGCACCAAATGGATATACATCGTCCTTGTTTAATTTATGTACCACACGGATGTCACAAGTGTTCTTGATCCGCTAACAGCGTAGACCTCACGCGCGGTCTACGCTGTTAGCGCATGAGGTCGGCAACTTGTAGAGCTGAGCGCAAGTCCTCCTTCAATGAAGGAAATAAAGGGAGAAAACGGAAAAAAAGGAAAACAAATAAGGATAGAAAGAAAACGAAAAAAGAAAGAAAGAAACAAAGAAATAAAGAAAGGAACAAACAAAGAAACAAAGAAAGGAACAAACAAAGAAACAAAGAAAGAAACAAGGACATAAAGAAAGAAAGAAAGAAAGAAAGAAAGAAAGAAAGAAAGAAAGAAAGAAACAAGGACATAAAGAAAGAAAGAAAGAAAGAAAGAAAGAAAGAAAGAAAGAAAGAAAGAAAGAAAGAAAGAAAGAAAGAAAGAAAGAAAGAATTCCTTTCCGTTCGATGGATAAGGACTACATTTTCCACTTCTCTAAATTCTTATGACATTTTGTTATTAACCCTTCTCAGCCCAGTAAAAAGTTTGCCAGCCTCATGTCGATTTATCTGTTCATGTGACCTTAAATAGGAAATTAATTGGTAATATGTATGTCGAAGGCGTCGAACGCATAGGTGAAGATACCAGAAACTGCGAAAGTGAACAAGGGGGAACCTGAGGGCGAAGATGAAGGAAAGGCTGGGCCAACTAGGCGCGCGTCTGATTTGCTATCCTACAAAGCTGTTGACAGCCTTATTAGAACGAACAGGCAATAATCTGTAAAATGTTACGTCACGTAGGCGGTGGTGGTGTTGGTAGTAGTGGAAGGAGAACACTATGATAATGACCTAATAGTAGTATTAGTAGTTGAAGAAGCAGAACAAGAGGCAGGAGAAGGTAATGACGATAACGCGTGAAATATTGGCACGAATACGGCCAGGCAAATGCTCCTACAGTTGGATAAATAACACACAATTAAGAACTCGATGAATGCTCGAAATTATAGCGCCAGCGAGAATGCATATGCACGGAATATATTTTCTAGAAAACCCTTGCATGTGGTCAGAAGAAAGATAAACTTCTGCAGCTGATATCACGGGAGAGCCGAGACCTTAAAGGGACACTAAAGTCAAATAAAAATTTACGTCAGAGTGAAAGCTCAATGTATGACATCTAAAGCGACAATAGTACCAACAACAGTACCCTGCTTACCGAGAAATTAAGGTAAATGCCCAAGAACACAAGCGCCTCAGTAAAACATTTTGAAAATGATCTTGATGACATCAGATGCACCGCCTACAATTAATCATTAGTAATCGATCTAACTGCAGTAAATAAAGAACCTTCCGTGCATCAAGAGGCGCAATGAAGAGCTGCTTGATCGTTTCTATTTGATTTATAAAAAAAGGAACCACCGGACGTTACTATGGGGAATGGCGCGAGTGGTTCAGAAATTGGCACCACACGGTACATGTGGTGCCATCTAGCAGGGCGCAGTTGAAACAAAAGCGTCTGCAATCTCGAAGCCAATGGTGGGAAATTGATCAATGGCCATTGTTGCTGCTGTGGCTCCCGCTGCTTCCGGTCTGCTGCTACTAGTGGAGTAAAGCCGGGCAAGGTTGTGCACAGCAACAGTGACGTGAGACGGTCCTGTAAGTCCGCTTATTCATGCGGGTAATTTGAAGTGCGCTAACCCGGTGCAGAGCACAAAAACGTGACTTTATTTCACAATAGGCCCTTTTTTGGCACGAAAGTAACACTACGAGGTTTCTGGACTGCCATTTCAACAATCAACGTCGACCTAATAGTTGTATTTAGTGTCCATTTAAAAGACACGCGTGTTCAAGTACCCCAACGTGCTTATCTACGTACGCTCCCGAGGAAGAACAGGCTATGTCACATGACCCATAACGCGGTCGTGTTGCTGCATACATGCCGTCTCTCTTCTTCAAGGCTTAATGAAGGTAACGTGATCTGGTCAGCGCCGGTTTATGGATTATAGTGATAAGCGTGGTTATCTCTTGTAGCAGGTATTCCCACCGATGGCCTTCCACCGGTATCGTTGCTCTGTCATCAACTTCAACGCAGCATCCCCCCCCCCCTTTTTTTTTACTCACACGCACCCACATGCCAGATCTCTGTCTCATTCCACGCTCTGGGTCACTTAGTGCAGCGCTATGACCTGTGAATTCCGCGCTCTGTGTCACTCTGGGTCACTTAGCGCGCCTTTTAGAGCGTCGTTCTGACGTGGGACCATACTAGTGATCATTGATTGTCAGAAACTTCAAACTTCAATCTCGGAAGCTTCAAACTTCGGCAAACCAAGGGGGCATATCATTTGACACAATAACGCACCACCGTGGAAGAAACGCGTACCAGCGCACCAAACGTACTTGACAGAGCATGTAATCACAGGCTACATGCACCATTTACGGGGAAGCAGCGTTTCTTCGTGATGTAGCTGTTATGCGAATTAGCATGCGCACGTCGTGCGATGGAGATGGCCAGCTCATTTCATTTCTGCTTCAGCCGCGTTCGTTTTACGCGCTTTTATTCGCTTGTATAGAACATACGATGCATAGCGTGATGTTATTGACTGGTTTTATGCTCAACATCACGGCGACGGCAAAAACCCATCGAGAGTGTCAGTGTAGTTACTATTGGCGCAGAATTCTTCAGGCGTCATGAATCTGACCTTTTTAGAAAACTTAAAGTAGAAGCGTGCAACTCTTTCACTGAGATGCACTCCGTAAACTGTTTAAGTGCAAGCTACAACTTGACAAGTGGAATGCATAGGCACTACGGTCACTAATGCACGTCATTTGCACGACTTCTAAACTACAAACACTCCACGTCTGCAGAAAGGTCGATGTGTTCATACACTGAGAGCACCCTTGCATCATTTGCGTGAAAAACGCTGCGGAAGCTTGCACATTACAATCGTTAAATATCAAATATTGCACTCACTGATTGTCAGTACAGATGGTCACGCGCTGTGACTTCGAACAACTGCCTGGGGTGTGCAGTGATACAGTCGGGCGCTTGTTTTATTCAGTACATGTGCTGTGGACTGCCTGAATGTCCTATACGATTGCATTCTCTCCCTTTGCCCTCCACTCTTTTCTCTCCAAAGCAGTGTTGAAAACCGGATATCGCAATTGGGCTCGCCTCTACGTATTCCACTTAGTTTTTGTTTTTTGCGTTTCTCGGATCTTTTCAGAACATCGTGAAATAAATTCTTTTTTACGAAAGACTAAACGCCATGGCCCCTCATTTGAAGTAAATAATTTCTACCCATGGCCGTACGCAAAAACAATTCCAGGTTTTATATAGTCTCTGGCATAGCGCTCAGACTCCCACCGATGCCTCGAACACATATATTCAAGCATAAAATGTGCGAATATTGAAGGCTGACTCTGCTAATTCTCTTTTTTTTTATTTCTTGAACACCATGCATGTTCAGCATGTTTTTCTATAACTTCAACAAACACGAAATAAATACGAGGTGCTTCACGTTTGCATATTCACGCACTCTGTTTCTGCATTCTCTGTGCTAAAATAGATTAAAACGGCCCAGTTGCATTATTCACACAGGGCTGTAGAGATAGATAGATAGATAGATAGATAGATAGATAGATAGATAGATAGATAGATAGATAGATAGATAGATAGATAGATAGATAGATAGATAGATAGATAGATAGATAGATAGATAGATAGATAGATAGATAGATAGATAGATAGATAGATAGATAGATAGATAGATAGATAGATAGATAGATAGATAGATAGATAGATAGATAGATAGATAGATAGATAGATAGATAGATAGATAGATAGATAGATAGATAGATAGATAGATAGATAGATAGATAGATAGATAGATAGATAGATAGATAGATAGATAGATAGATAGATAGATAGATAGATAGATAGATAGATAGATAGATAGATAGATAGATAGATAGATAGATAGATAGATAGATACTCGTTAGCGTTGGGCTCAGTGCTATGCAAGTTTGGCCGGAATCCGAGACAAGAAAATATATATATATATATATATATATATATATATATATATATATATATATATTGGTTTCACATAGAAAAACAACGAATACGAGAATGTGGTGGTGCCGCCACACAGCTGTAGTGGCATCAACAAAAAAGCGCCGCGTGCAACGTTATACAGCTGGCCTCGAGGTGAATCGCAGCTGTTGTCCTCGGCAGTAATCGCGCACCGAGACGATAATTGTACACGGAGAAAACGCTTGGTGACGCGCGATTAAAAAATATTGTTCGAGCATAGGAAGCAAAAGATACAGGAATATGCGGTGGAAACATGAAGTATTCATATCCTATATGACCGCGTGGCAAAGCGGGAGGCTCACGCTGTGCTCGGAGGCAGCTTTTCAACTGCTGTGCCAGTTGTCACGTGGTCATACAGAATGCCGGCGAGCTTTGAGATGGGCGAAACCTACATACGCGCCGTGAAGTCGCTATACAAGCACCTCGTCGACGGCGCCTACCGCTGTTTACAGTCATCGAGCAGGTCTATTACCATTGCCCCGTACTTAATCTGACTTTCTCCTGCAGCGCACTATATTGTTTCAGAGGTCTGCGACTGTAACCCAGCACATGAAAAGCTGAGCAGTGAGTGACTGAGCCAAAGCAGTCGCACTGCGGCAAAAGAAACCATTCCCGACCGGTGACGTTGCGACTAACTTGGTCGCACGACCTGTGGTAATCGCAGGTGTGAACTAACCTTAAGGCGTACTGACACAAAAATTCTGGCCTCGAGTTTGTTTTCTTCTGAAATATTTGTCTAGGGGCCTGTTAGTCATAACACGGCACACCAGTTGCTGTAACGCGCTACAGGTAATTAATTACGCAGGTTATTCATTACCGACTAGTCTCGTATTTCGTTCGAGAGAGCCCCCAAAACGAAAAGACCCTGGGCGCAATTATCACCACCTGGCTTGTGCAACGCTCGACCGCGACGTCACAGATAACTGTGATGCACTTCCACGTGGTACACATTAGGAAGTGTGAAAAATGACGACGATGACGTCATCATAACTTCCACCGACTGCAGCTTGGGGACGTTGGGGAAGTAGGGGGTCACCGTCACTTTTAAGTGTGTCAATGCCACGAAGTGCTGCGTATAGCGCTACAGATCACGCATGGAATCTCCAAGACTTACAGAAAAAAATAAAATTCCAAGCCATATTCAATCCCGATATTTTGCAAATGACACAAAGGTTCACGGAAATCAGCCCACAGGCTATCTCTCCCGGAAAATTTTTATATCCCTATCACTTGAAGAATTCCCGTGTTCCCGTGTTCGAGCACCTGCCTTGCCGATAGTTGTTAACATATGTGGAATCGCTCAAAAAAAACGGCGCAGCGTAATTATTTCTGGGTTTTTTTTCGCTGGCTTTTTGCTTTGTAGTGGGTAACCATGTGCGTGCATGTTTTGTTATGCGCTTTCGAATAAATTCATTTGCGAACGCCCTGCTGCTTTATTCACACTGCATCCGTACCAGCTGGCTTAACTGTCAGTCCTATATACTTAGCTGAGCCCCGTCACGGTTGTCTAGTGGCTCAGATACTCGGCTGCTACCCCGCAGGTCACGGGCCCGAACCCCGGCTGGGGCTGTTGCATTTCCGGTGGAGGCGGAAATGTTGTAGGCCCGTGTGCTCAGGTTTGAGTGCACGTTTTAAAGAACCCCAGGTGGTCGAAATTTCCGGAGCCCTCTACTACGGCATCTCTCATGATCATATGGTGGTTTTGGGATGTTAAACCCCTTATATCAATTACATACTTAGCTGATGTCACTATAGCATGTCTAGTTCAACATTCTGTCATAATATCGAGTTAACATCTGGACAGAGATGCACTCTAAGACGCTGATCTCAGTTGTGACTGCTGATAACAGAGAAATCACCGTGCACCATCGTATATTATTGCGCTAACCTCTGGATACACCATAACGAGGCTTATTTCCAGCACGACAGTTAGCCTACTCACCGTCCATGCCCCGCCGCGGTGGTCTAGTGGCTAAGGTACTCGGCTGCTGACCCGCAGGTCGCGGGTTCGAATCCCGGCTGTGGCGGCTGCATTTCCGATGGAGGCGGAAATGTTGTAGGCCCGTGTGCTCAGATTTGGGTGCACGTTAAAGAACCCCAGGTGGTCGAAATTTCCGGAGCCCTCCACTACGGCGTCTCTCATGATCAAATGGTGGTTTTGGGACGTTAAACCCCACATATCAGCCAATTACTCACCGTCCATTTTGATGATGGTATGACAGTGTCCTCCGGGACGTCTGTGGCGCTTACTCTGTGGTACAACATGGGCGAACACCAGTGCTCCGAAAGAAATCGTGCGGCGACCGTTAATATGTTTGCACCCAGGTTGGATCACGGATGCGCGCACGTGCGACGATACGTGTACCGAGAGTGGCTACGTGTGTAGAAGCTACGAACGGAAACAGTTGGGGCGGCCTGCAAAATGCGTACGCTTTGGGCGATACGGAACTCCCGATCACAGCCTGTCAAACGGCGCAGATCACGCAGACAGTACGTTGACGCTATACTCGCACGGGAAATGCGTCGCTGAAACGCAGTCGAACTGAAACTGCTATGCTCCGTTACAACATTAACAAACAAAAGTAAGCTTCACCCACAAAACTGTGGCACGCCTGCCCTTAAGCCTGCGAAAAAAAGTCGTATTCTAGATTTTTTCCGCTTAAATTGTAAGCAATCTTTCTCCGCTTGTGTAAACAATACGTTTGCTGCAAATATAAGGTTCGTTGTTAGAAAACAGAAATTTACGACTGGCTAATCAACAATATCAGGTTCGCAAATCTAATTGATCAGGACGTTTAAGATTCCAACTTAAAACCGGTGACATAAAGCTGTACTTGTATGGTGAAGTTGATCGCCCAAAACAAGTGACAAATGAGTGACGTCATGAAAAATACGCGAGCATAATTAGCGGGGGCAACTACACGAATTCTCTGCGGGAGAAACTGCGATGACTGTGGGCGCAAAATATATTTTTCGACAGGTTGTAATCCAGCATAGCGAATAGTGATAGCGCCATCGTTGCGATTGAAGTGTTAAAAACTTCGATCCACAGTGAAATAAAAATGCCGTTCTATTTCGCTTGTTGCGACAAGAGCATTTGTAGTCGTGAAGTGGCGATCGCATCTTGTTAGTTGCCATCGCACAACCGACAAAAAAGAAAAACGATTGCGGTTCCGCGAAGGTAAAAGCTTACCAATCACTGTACTGTGATTTTTCACGAAGGAGGGAAAGATAATAGGAGGAAAAGAACGGCAGGGAGGTTGGCCAGCCTATAGGCAGCCGGTGTGCTACCTTGCGCATGGGAATGGTATGGTGGAGATGAAAGATAGAGAGGGAAGAGAGATAAGCACAGCACATCACGAAAGGACTCTAAAAAATATATGGCTGAACAAATTCATGGTGTTTGTTCTGCGAAAGCCATCCAGATGCCGCGCTCACGTTAACTATTAATCGCGTAACCACAACATTACACTATCTCTCTCTGCAGTTGTTGAGCTCATTACAGCTCTACGCCGAGACGCTCTGTTGCTGAACTGCGACACACACGGGGCACACATTCCACGTCCCTTGTCAACTGTTGGCACGATGACAAAAATGTCATGCCGCACATCTGGAATCCATTCCTCGCACTGGGCTGATACTTTTTTTTTTCAAATATACTGCTGGGTGATTGTTGGCAATGTCACTGATGACTCGAAATAGCCGAATGCCGAAGTACATTCAAAAGGGTGTGTGGGAGTAGTGTGTGTTACTCTTCTCGATGACTCCTAAGTGACCACGTATATTACTCCCTTTAAAGAGACTCGTTAACTCCCATTTGGATGGTACGACACTCCGAGGAGAGTCTAATGATTGACAAAGAGTTCCCGTGTCTCTTTAAGGGGAGTCGTTTACGTGCAAGTGAAAAGTCACAAGAAGTAATCAAAGGAATTTCTTTGCAGTGTACGTAGAAGTATAAAAAAACAATATCTTTGCTTAAATATTTATAACTCTCTGTGCCATCCGCGCATGTGTTATGTTTGCCCTGAAAATTATTTATATTGCGAAAGGGAATTTCCGGTTTAAAATTTGAACACGGAAATGCATCCCATTCGTGTTTTAACACAGCGTTAACGCAAACCGCAGTAACTGAGTGATAATTAATACATTTTTTTGCAATGGAGTGGCTAGATTTGTTTTCCATCTATCTTAACTGGCAGCTGCTCCCTCGTTATATCTATAAAGTACCGCATTCCATAATTCATCGTATTCACAGGTCAATAACATCATACACAAAAATAACGGCTACAAAACGCCCGCATACATAGCCGAGGGAATGAGATGTTCGCCTCGATGGCACGGCACAATGGGCTAATAAAGCTCAACGTTCTCAATCTCTGGGGAGAAGACCAAGTGGTCTCTCACTAACCGAACCACCAATGGGAAATGGACGTAATGTGACGCCATTATACGCAACGGTCCAAGTCCCGTGACTGCTAGATAGAAAAAAGTGACCCGGCATCACCTACTGGCGTCTGGCACCACCACGACGGCGTCCTAGTCTACGCAAGAACAACGTCAAAGGAAGAATGGATGCACGAAACGAGATGTTAAGCCTGACGAAATCAGAAGGTCGCGCGACACAATTGGGACAAATCGGAGTCAATTGGTCACCGTAACTGAATTCAGATCGAGTAGCAGTACGGGTATAGGCGCAACCGGCCAAGCGGGGCCGCATCACTTGACGCGCAATGACGACATTAGCATATACGAGCAGTAGGCTCTCCTGTCCTTGAGTGACAATCTGATTGCGACAGCTGGTCTATTCCAGGATAGCGAGGGTGCTCGCTAAGAGGGATGTCCCCCTGCGGCTTCTTGTGAAGTCAGAGAGACGTACGCAAAAAGAACTAGCAGTGATTTCCAAACCGGGAAAAAGTCAGCGTGAGCGAACTGAAGACAACCAGCCTGTCTTTGTCTATGCGTCTGCTTCCTTCCTGGCCGTTGTCTCGTGTTCGTCTGTTGTCCAATAACAACTAGTCGAGGCGTGCCCCATGGGCGATCGCAGGGGGGTGCAAGGCGGGGCAGCATCCTCCCTCACCCTGAATTTGAGGATATAGTAATAAGCTACACAGCTACACAGCAACACACTTCCGTGAGCAAATTTAGGTTCCGCATATTCGTGTGCAATGGCCTTGAGAATTGCTGGTCAACTCTTGCATGTTAGACAGTATAGACTAATCTTATTATTCATTACTTGGCAGCGAAAGAAAGGCTGCCTGTGCTTTGTACCACTGCCCTCTTCCTACGGATGCACTGGTAGCAAGAGTTCTGTGGACGTCCTTGGTCTGCACCAGATCTCCGCGTAATCAACCTTCCTAGCGAATCCAGCGCAGTCTTCCAGTGTTCGTGACACGGAGCCGAGCCAAGGACGAAGCCTCGTTGCAGTATCTGGGTCGGGCATCCTCTCGTTTCTTTCGAGAGACACGATCATGTGACTCGCGCTCTCTCGTACGAGAATTGATGGGACTTGATTGATCCGCACCGGGGACGCAGGCCGATGCTAACAAGTCCAACCAGGATAGATGACCTCAAGCCATGAACCTCTGGAGACCTTCGGTGCAAGTCCCGCGCAATGAAAAGCACCAGGCATTTTCCCGGGATTTTTCCTAGAAGACTCACTCAGTGCGCGATGAATGCTGTGTTTGCCTTAGCTGACTCGCTCCTGATGTATTACACGAATAAAATTTGACGCATGCGCGCTCTTCTGAATGAATAACAAAATGGCTGTTGGCTTTTTTAGAGCTACTGCGTTAAATTTCGTGACTAGAATTTCATAGGATGAGCTGCTCCACTTCAAAGATGGGCTGCCTGAGACCATACGCCTGAAGCCCGACTCTTAAACGTGACCTCAGATCACAACTTTGAGCAAAACAGCGTAAACGCTGCCAGTGATTATTTCGATCGAATAACCATTGGCACTATACCCTTGGTTGAATTTTGCCGACGTTAAGGACATAGTCTTAGCATGACTAATGCCCGGGATGTCACGTGCCGAAACTATTACGAGGCACGCCACAGTGTGAACTCCGAATGTCAATCACCGGGAGTCTTTTTTTTAGCGTGAACCTCTAAGCACACGGGTGTTGTTTGTATTACGCGCTCCAATTAAATGCGACCGTCGTGGCCGGAAATCGACCCCATGCCCATAATAACAACGCGACACCTTGCGTTACTCCAAGTAATTTCAAACCAGCCCACTCTTCTGTCAATTGTTAAATTTCACACCTCACCGGCTAACTTTTTCATCTAATTTTCTCTCTCACCTTGTGATAGGTATGAACTATTTTTGTGGGTTCCGCAAGCAACTGATCGTACAAGGAACGTGCAAGAACATTTGCAACTATAGGCATGCTAAGGTATCGCTGTCAGTAAAGACAAGTTAGATTACATCACCTCACTCCCCCTTTCGAGTACGAAAGGAAGAAATAGCTGCGAAAATGAATATTAAGCGACTACGTGCATCCCACAAAAACGTACGTGCCATTGATCTCAGACTTTCCAAGGCAAAATGGGCAGAAAATATTTATTTGAATGCAAAACTACGGGTCCTTGGTCACCATTATTGTCAAGAAACATATGTGGTCATACCTCTGCGCATTAGGAATAACGAGAAAGGTGTGATAGGGCAAAAGTATCGAACATAACTAGCGCTTCCCTTTGAATGACTGGAGAGGGGGCGTCCTACCTGCCCCTCTTCCCCATCTGTGGCCCTCGGACGCATGAATACGTTGCCAACACTATACCTAGTTACCTTAGCACAAAGAACAGTACCGGTTACCCTTTCGGGGAATGTCGTGATGATAAGCGGCCGGAGTAATCAGACGCCGCAACCACCAGCGCGCAACGTGAAGTCAGCAATGCCATTCCACGAGAACATTACTGTTATCGATTTGATTACTCCCCTACTTCATTTTTTAGGGTGCCAAGGCGACGAAAGCAGACACTGACACCGTGCCTCAGTAAAGCCAGACAGAAATAGAAGAAAGAAGAAGGAGGAAGAAAGGAAGGAGGAAAGACAGCGGAAAAAGGAAGGAAAAAATGCAAGCGACGCAGAAACTGGGAAGTGCCAACTCTATCTGCCGCAACAAGACAAGGTGTCGAGTCTCAACCCGCTCCCCAAGTCCTCCTTGCTCTGACGACCTGGTCTTGATCACGCTTCCACGGTGCGGTGCACAGAGACCAGCCGTGAGCTTTACAGTGCAAGCGAGTCTGTGTGCGTGCGACGACCACCGCAACGAGGCTGTCGTCTTATAACACGAGAAGAAGGCGCCAGAGCCCATGCACAGACAGGCAGCGGGCACAGACAGTTCAACGTACTCCGTCTAGTCACTGCCCCTTCTCTCACTTTTGCCCTTTCCCTTCACTTTTTCGGCCACAGCCTGCGCTTAGGCAGGGAAAGAAGTTTGAAAAGTCGGCGAGAGGAGGGGCCCAACCGTTATGTCGCTGGGCTAAAAATAAGAGTCCTCCTCGTAGCAAGTCTTAATGTTTTCAGGCGTTCTGCAGTAACAGAGCAGGCCAGAAGGTGATGCAACAGAATGGATGCACGCTTCAGTTAGAGAGAAGGTGTCACTGTGAAAATTTTGAGAATCACAGGAAATGACGGTGTCATACTCATTATGATCATCAGTAGCAGCCTGATACGCCCGCTGTAGGGCAGAGTGATCTCGGCTGTTTCGCCAATCAACCAGGCCTGGTGCTTGAGGCGGCTGCGTTATCCAAGCTACCTTCCTGATTTCTTTTTTAAAAACTTCTTAAACTATGTCGGAACTCCTCAAAATCCACAAAAATCAAAGCAGATTGTACTTATGGCGAAACACAAGCGAACCGGACAGTGAGAGAACACAGAGAACATACTGCGTATTATCTATAGATCTCGAGTGCAGAAGGGTACTCTCATTGCTGGCTCCTTGGAGACCTCTATAAAGATTAGAAGTGCATGCTGCTTGTCGACAAAAGTTTTTAAATAAATGTATTGGGGATGGCCCTTCGCGTTTTCAGAAATTAGTCCTGGAAAAACATTTAAACAGCCAAGGTTAAAAGAACTAACTATCCAGAATATCTATCTAAAATAATGAAATTGTGTCGAAGGTTCTCTTTATCAAGCATGCATCTTCGAAGCTGCTCTGTGCCTGCAATCAATGACAACAAACATGACAAAAATAGAACACTAGTTGTAACCGCTTCTTGTCTCACCGTACAGCGCACTGACACCACAGTAGCTTCGTAAGCTAGAAGCGCCCTTCTAGTTTACTTTGCACAAATCATCCAAGTGTTACGATAATTGACTTGACCCTAGAGGTCTTTAACTGTGCATTTTATTGCGGCTTACTCTGACATCACTGAAGTTACCTTGCTTTACTATATCAGTACGACGGGAAGGTGGGTTCGTGACGTGTCGCGAATGTTGTATGTGATCGCAGGCTGATTTGGTCATTATCTTGCACGGAGGCCGTGATCGTTCTGGCAACGCCCGATATTCAAGCTCGTTGAACACAGCAGTGAATATGAACCTTTGCAGTAATTGGAACCACCAACTTGTATGCTGCCATAGGAAGGCTGCTGGCTAAATCCCCATGGGTGGCAAGTGAACAATACACTTAAAACAGTTCACTTATCGTCCCCGGTACCTTCATTGGCTTCATTATCTGCTTGTTCTCATTTAGGTAGTGTCGCGTCGTCAAACGAAGAAACGAGACGTGATTGACTGATTGATTGGTATGTGGGGTTTAACGTCCCAAAACCACCATATGAATATGAGAGACGCCGTAGTGGAGGGCTCCGTAAATTTCGACCACATGGGGTTCTTTAACGTGCACCCAAAACTGAGCACATGGGCCTACAACATTTGCGCCTCCATCGGAAACGCAGCCGTCGCAGCCGGGATTTGATCCCGCGACGTGCGGGTCAGCAGCCGAGTACCTTAGCCACTAGACCACCACGGTGGGGACAGAAATGAGACGTCGAAATTCTTCCTCTTGTGGTACCACTTTACGAAGCCACGCCACGTTGCAGACGAAACGTCTGCAACGATGCGGATAATCTAAGCGGAGGATCAAGCGAAACGGAGAATCTAAGCGAAATTTCGCTTAAATCCTCCGAAGAAGGCTGGTCCGCCAGCCGAAACTGTTAGGATTTAGGATTAGATAAATATTTTATTGTTTTGTTTCCTATACTGCACTATTCTCGATGTTTATAACTTTTATTACGGTAGCCGGAAGAATCTCTGATCATCTATTTCAGCTATATATATATATATATATATATATATATATATATATATATATATATATATATATATTATGTGTGCGTGCGTGCGCGCGCGCGTGCGCGTGTGTGCGCGCGCGTGTGTGCGTGTGTGTGTGCGTGTGCGTGTGTGCGCGCGCGTGTGTGCGTGTGTGTGTGCGTGTGCGTGTGCGTGTGTGCGTGCGCGTGTGTGCGTGTGTGCGCGTGTGTGCGTGCGTGCGCGTGTGTGCGTGTGCGTGTGCGTGTGCGTGTGTGTGCGTGTGTGTGCGTGTGTGTGTGTGCGTGTGCGTGTGCATGTGCGTGTGTGTGCGTGTGTGTGTGTTGTGCAATACCATCGCGTGCCATGCTGCCCTATCTTAGCGAGCCGCATATGGTGCGGTGCTGCCGGAACGTATTCGTGGACAAAGCGACGACGCGCGGAACAACAATTTTCGGCAGCTCCCGTCATCGCAAGTAAGTACCCTTTGCCATCGCTGATTAGTCTCGCTATACCCGGTGGTAGCACTACCCACCATTCGCTGTGCTCCTTTGTCTCGTGACGCATACTGATTGCGCTAGCACTGTTACCGGAATGTGCCCGTTAAGCCCTAACCTCATGTACGCGTCGCAGTGCGCTGGCGTGGCCTGTCGCGGAGCATGTCCTTTCCCTTCGGGGGGAAAGGGCATGCAGGTATACGCGGCGCTGCGCGCCTTCTCCCTTCGTAGGGAGAGGGAGCGCATGGCGAGAAGGTTCGCCGCGAGCGCTGACGCGCCGTAACGCGTACGTGTAGCTAGTGCTTTAATCTCGCTAATGGGCGGAGGCGTGTCGATCACTCGGTCGAATAATAGCGGGAACTGCAGGAGTGCCCACGCGCACAGAATCGAGCACTCGCTCGCTGGATTCCGTGCCGACCGGTTGTGCCCTCGCGATCTCCGACGACAGCACAGCTCTGGCCGACTGGGTTGGTCATGCCGCCGGTCCCCTACGACGACGTCAGCGCAGCTCTGGCCGACTGGATTAGCCCTACGCCATCTCCCGTTGCCGACAAGAGCTCTTGCAAGTGGTGCCCCGTCCTCGGACTCCTGTGACCATGTTTTCATCTTTCCTATCTTTCTTATGTCGTCGCTCGCTGTTCTTGCGCATCTATCTCTCTCTCTATATATATATATACCTTTAATCCTATCCTTTTAATCCCTCCTCACCCCCATCCCTTGTGAGCTACTGTTGAGGTGTCGCATGCTGATGTAGACAGTTACGGGGCTCACTTTTCTCTTCTTTTCCCTCTTATAACCACAATCTCTCAGAATCGAGAATGGGTCCGCTGAGGACGTAAAGCCGCTACCGCAGAACGTTCTGCCCCAGCCGCTGGCTTCGCCAGCTTCCATCGTCACGTTAGTTGATATCACCGAGGAAACGCCGGCTGTAGTTCAATGCCATGATACTGCTGCCAGAGTTCCTTCATCCCCCCTTCACGAGCACTGTATATTTAGTCGTAAATAACGTTTAAAATGCGCCGAAAAGCACATTACTGCCGACACAGAAGCATAGATAAATCATCGCGCTCTCTTCTGCGCCATCATTTCAGAGCGAACTGCGTTCCTTCTTTCTGTCCTCTCCCTCTGCACTTCTCTGTCTCTCCGCTACCACAGCACGCAAACAAACAAAAGCAAAGCAAAACAGCTTCTTGGCTGAATACCAAGACGCATTCGTACTTGTGTGTGCGTCTTGCCGGGTATAGGCAGGATTAAAAACAATAAAATGTCTCTCTCAAGGAGGAAAGAGACAGTTGGAGAGGGTGGTCCCATTGTAAACAGCCAATTTTAACCGAACCGGGCAGCTATAGCTAGTGGAGAGGGGACGCACGCAACCCGAGACCGGGAGAAAATCCAGAAAGGGAAAGGTGCTCTTCTCTGAGCGGGCCCCGCGTTCTCTCCAAAATAGAACCCGCGTCGGAGTGTCTCTGTCTGGCTGCGTTGGCCTGCGCAACGTGGCGAGCACGGGGTTCGAGCACGGAGGCAGGAACGACAGCACGACGGTGGCACGCGACACCCAGAAAACTGGTCACGACGACGCCAAAATTGGTGCGTGTCAGCTCCCGAGGAGAACGCCGAGGACAATCATTCCGCGGAGCGGAGGAGCGAGAGTACCGAAAGGGGTTCTATTACAGACAGACAGTCTTGAAAACTCTGCCCCGCCGCGGTGGTCTAGTGGCTAAGGTACTCGGCTCCTGACCCACAGGGCACGGGTTCAAATCCCGGCTGCGGCGGCTGCATTTCCTATGGAGGCGGAAATGTTGTAGGCCCGTGTGCTCAGATTTGGGTGCACGTTAAAGAACCCCAGGTGGTCGAAATTTCCGGAGCCCTCCACTACGGCGTCTCTCATAATCATATGGTAATTTTGGGACGTTAAACCCCACATTACAATCAAATCAATCCTGAGAACTCTTAGCCACGGTTGACACCCTGATCGGCCGACTCAGTATTCGGAAAGCTTTATGAGTACAGGGATTGCTGGTGTCTACTTTTCCTCCTGAAAGTGAATCCCGCTTCAATTGTGAGGCGCAGCTAATTGTATTAGTCACGAGGACACAAACAGACTTCTTCGAAGTCTTATAGGATAACTTCTTTTTCCTACATCGGCGTAAGCTTAGAAACTAAATTCTATCTATCTATCTATCTATATATCTATCTATATATCTATATCTATCTATCTATATCTATCTATCTATATCTATCTATCTATATCTATCTATCTATCTATCTATCCATCTGTCTGTCTAATGAATTCAATTTTCCATATTTATGTTCAGTTGTTTATCATTAAACCTACTTAAGTATTAATTTATACGTCCAACCATATACTCACCTGCATATCTGCCTGCCCATTAATGTGTCGGTGTAGCCAAATAAACATATACCTTTATATATTTAAGTATATATTCTTCTTTCATACGTATTCCCGCTTTGCCCACACCTTTACAAAATGGGGTATATATATCTATGATCGACATGACTGTCTTACCACTTATTGACGAGCATTTATTATGTATGTACCTTAATTTCAAATCGATGAAACGATTACTGTGCGCGATGACGGCTAATATAAAGCAATTTCCGCCGCACTCGGGATCGCAAAGTTCAGTCCAGGAACAAAGAATTTTTTTTTTCATTTGGTTTCTCATAGCGGCTCCGAAACGATAAATAATCCTTAATCAGTCACAGCAAAGTATCTTGTCAAGCACATTTGCACATTTTTGTGCGTGCAGTAGCAGTGGTGCTCTGAGGTCAGAAAATGCGCGTATGTCTCTTTCCGAGGAAGTACAGTGCGAAATGATAAGCCACATCGAGATATACAAGCACCCACAGCGCCAAGCGCCAAGCCGAGTGCATCAATATAATAGAAAAAAAAGAAACGGTTGGGGCCCGCCAGCACTGGGAATCGAACCCAGTGCCTCCGGCATTGGAGGTGGACGCTCTGATCGCTCGACTAGTGCCGCTGTTTTCGTACCATAATTTAGTTGAGAGCTGTTTTTACAGAAATACATCGGTGTGCGACAAACCGAAGTGACAAACCCAGGTGCAAACCCAATCGGCAAACCCGAGTGCCAATGCCTTGTGGAAAACCGAGGTGGCAAACTGAAGCGAAAAAAAATGGACCAGAAAAAAAATCGAAGTGACAATCCAACAAGAGACAAACTAACAAGTGACAAACCGAGGTGAAAACCGAAGCCGCAAACTTAAGTGGCAAATCACAGTGGTACCCTAGTAGTGGCCAACTGCAGTTGCAAACCGTAGTTGCAAACCGTAGTGGCCGACCGTAGTGGCCGACCGTAGTGGCCGACCGTAGTGGCCGACCGTAGTGGCCGACCGTAGTGGCCGACCGTAGTGGCCGACCGTAGTGGCCGACCGTAGTGGCCGACCGTAGTGGCCGACCGTAGTGGCCGACCGTAGTGGCCGACCGTAGTGGCCGACCATAGTGGCACAACGTAGCGGCACAACGTAGCGGCACACCGTAGCGGCACACCGTAGCGGCACACCGTAGTGGAACACTGTAGTGGCAAACCGCAGTGGCAAATCGCAGTGGCAAATCGCAGTGGCAAAGCGCAGTGGCAAAGCGCAGTGGCAAAGCGCAGTGGCAAATCGAAATGGCAAACCAAAGTGGCAAACCAAAGTGGCAAACCAAACTGACAAACCAAACTGACAAACCAAAGTGACAAACCGACAAACCAAAGTGACAAACCAAAGTGACAAACCGAAGCCACAAGCTGAAGTCTCAAACCGAAGTGACAAACCGATGTGGATAACTAAAGTGGCGAACCATCGTGTGGAAAGCGGAAGTCAATTACAGAAACCATGCTTTGCCCCTCCCCGGGACTGCTCTTGGAACCTACACACTTGATGCAAGACTTCTCGGTGCGATTGCCGCGTACAAACTCAACACCGAGTAAATGCGGTACACTCTTCATATCTTTCTTTAGAGCGCCCAAACAAACAAAGCGTGCACAGTCTCTCGAAGCTGCAAGAGATGGGCGCTCTGACCCGGTCACTGGAGCGGCCCTTAACTATAATAACGGCAGTTAAGCGGCCGCGACATGCGACCTCGAAAAAGCCTTCGCATCGCGCCAACAAGGAACTGGGACGGTGGCTGTAAAACGTACGCGTTATATGACCGGTGCCTTTTGCGGGATCTAAGATCCAGTAACACGAGTTCTGGGTGGTGATCGCGTATACAGACGTTACATAAGACGCGCATCAACAATGTCATCCAGCAAGACATAACTCGGTGGTATCTGATGGCAAAAAAAGGAAGTAAAATAAAAACCATAGGTATAAATAGACCCCGATTGCTTTTCGCATAAGTGCCCGTTCAATTCGTTTCTTTGCATTTTTTTATTTCCTGTTTCTTCGGTGTTCGGTAAAGATCTGCAACAGCTTACAAAGTGCCTTTTTTTTTCCTAAATACCCCGTATTTTTTACTGCTAAAGTAACGCGCTAAATGAAAAAAGCACACTAGACATAAATGATGCTGAAATTACATTTCATTATTAATATTGCATTTCATTGCAATTTTCGAAATGAAAAGCAAACAATTAAGTTAGTAAGAAAGGAAATGCCACTCGAAAACGACGTTTTTTTTTACTGTCATCAATATTAATGATAATAGACATAATAGTTGGCATCGTTACTTGTTAGGTCTCATTAATATCATGTCTAGCAAGCAAAACGAGCCCTGATATTTTCACTTAGCTCTATACAGCGATTTGATATGTGCGTTTTATTATATTACGCAGGCCTTCGTTTTTTTCCATTCTAGATCGTTCGCCACGGTGCAGGCTTAACTCACAGAGCGAATGAATGACTTCATTTGTTCGAATTTTACAGAGTCAGTATGGTATTCATTTTGTACTAATGTAATTCTGTATCCCGTACGAAGAAATGCTCCCGTAAGGTACAATGGTGCAAAATTGGTAGCACACAAAAAAGATGGTGGCGGAAAACTTTTCACGCGCATTGCGAATACCGAAATAAGAAGATGCGTTTTCTGACTTCTTCAGTTTTGATAACACGCGAGGATTAGTATAATTAAGCGGTAGAGAGACCAACGAAGTACACCGGACAAAAACCAATTAAACTAATCTAGGCATTTCTTTTCCAGCGTGCTAACTGACGCACTGGTTTACACCAGATTAAATTACGTTCAAGTACATTTTCAAGACAATCCTTTCACTGTTCCCCGAAGTTCAAGCTACCCTCTCTCTCCAGTTTTTTTTTTTCACTTTCACAGAGAAACGGCCACTTTCGAACTAAAATCGCCAACGCAAGCCGACTTAACTCCAGGCAATGTGTGGTATTGTCTACTTGATTTCTGATTTATATCGCTGAATTTTTATAGATATGCAAATCGCGGCTCTGCTACGTCGCGACAAGGCCAACTGATCCACTCAAGGGTGGATGAAAACGAAAACTACAACCATGCTTCGTTTATGTACAAAAAAAGGTCCCGCCAACGGGTGCTCGGGGCATATATACAGGAAGTGCGAGCCAAGTATCCCCTTTTTATCTCTAACTGCGCATCCAACGTTGCGCAAGCGCACATCACTCTTCACTAAAGCACAGCTACCTTTCGCAAGCGAACACAGTAGTATAGCCGCTTGGCTCACACCCAACGCAAGCGGTGTGTTGGGTAACAACCTAGGAACTAACTAACCAAACCGGAACTAACAAGAAAAAAAAACAATGTTGTTGGAAGAGAGAAAGCTCAAACTGTTGTACTCACGCCTTCCTCCTCCGCCTTCAAGAAACAAAGGGATCGGTCCACCGTCTCGAAGTCGCCTGGGCGTCGTGTTCACGGGCTTTGACGTGCGGTCGCAACCGCACAACTCGCCTTCTCAACGACTGATCGACGACTACGACGACGTCAACGTTAACGTTCGGACGACACCTCGTCGACGCCGCAACAACCGATCGCGTGAATACACGGCGCCCAACTACAAAACACCGCCTACTCCGTTGACTACTTGGCTCCGAGCTGCCGCAGCCGCCGGCTTCCTTTTGTCACCACGAACGCCGGCGCGCTGGATCCAACGCGGAAAGGCCTCGTCCGTTTGCAACAAAGCAACAAACTGCAACCCGCCACTAGAAGCAGCACCACCGTGAACCGCGGGATGCCGTCCAACGTCAAAACCGTTCCTCCTTGAAGAGACCGGCTAGCGTTGAGATCACCTTTCGTGACACCGCGTAACAAGGTAGAGTGGCTTGTCCGTTCTTCCTTTCGCGGCCGCAGATTCGGCGTGGTCCAACCGGTTTCGGGCAAAAACACCAAATGGTGTGGTGGAGAGTTCCTTGCGTAGGGTACGCACAAACGCAGTTTCGTCTGCGTTCTCTGCTGTAGCAGACGACGCGCAGGGTTAGTGTGTGGCGGCCAACACCAGACGGAAGAGGGATCTGGACCGGAGGTGAATCCAAACAACGGGAACCGAACCCCGACGCCCACCCCGATGCTACCGGCGGCGTGCGCTAGACACGCCGCTCACACTCTCTCTCTTTTCCCTCTCTCTCAAGAGCACGCGCTCACGTACGAAGTAAGGCACGCAAGGCTTGCAGAGGATCGAGAGAGAAACACCACCCTTTCCCTCTGTCTCGAAACAATCTCTCCTCCTCTTGTTCATTTCTCTTCTTCATAGCGTCCTCCTCTCCGACTCCGGGGTTCGTTTCTCGGCCAAACCGGGGATCGGCCAACCCGGGGATAGAAACGAAGCAGAATGGAAGCTTACGATGGTAGGGAGGGTCGGAAAGAGACATCATTACGCCAACGTTGAAATAATAATAAAGAGAGAAATAAAGGGGGTGGATTGGGGAAGACCGGGAGATGATTCTGCTTTTCAGTGACTGCCACTGGTCGTTGTTTTCTATTGTTTTTTTTTTGTTTTGTTTTGGAGCCATTGGCGTCGAAAACGGTGCTTTTTTGCTCACGTTATACGGGTAGACACTACGCGATATGTGTACGCAAAAGTGTTCTCCCCAGTTTTTGTCTTGCATTCGTTTGCTTAGATTTCTTTCTCTCTCTTTTTTTCTTTTGCTGTCGTGCCAAAGCGTCCGCATCCCTTGTTCTGAATTTTTTATATATTTCGCCTTCGGAAGTCGTATTTTGGAGGCATGGTGGAGAAGCCCATTGGAAGGATCCAGCAAGCAGCTAGGGTGCCTGGCAGGCGCCAGGAGTGAAGAGCTGAGCATACTGTATTTCCCGCCATTCCCTTCAATATTTTCCCTTTTCTTATCCTCTTAGAGCAGCTGCCTCTCGTGCCTGCAGCCAGTAAAAAAAAAGACTAATGATATAGATGATTATATTACCCCAACAAATGCAGTCGGAGGACGTCCGAATTCATATCCACTGCCATTTCGCTTCTCATGCGACGCAGGCTCATATCTCTACTGGTTTGCATGTAATTGCAGGCTGGTGGCATTATATATATATATATATATATATATATATATATATATATATATATATATATATATATATATATATATATATATATATATATATATATATATATATATATATATATATATATATATATATATATATATAATCAGCAGCGGCCCACAGAACTTCATAGGTAGCACGGAAGCCGTACTTTGGATTGCATAGTTGCTGGCCCACTCATGTGCATGAAAGCGGCTGCATACCATGATTGGTACGCAGAATTCATTCGTGTAATATCCCGAGATCTAGAATCGCTACACATGCGGAAAATGAAAGGAAAACAATAGCCTATTGACCTACAGCTCGACCTCGTTAAAGCTGTCTCGAACATCCGTAAACGTAAGATATGTTCACACAGCATGGCTTTTCTTCCAGCTGTCTTCGACATGTTCTCAACTTGACGTAAGTCGAGCCCCTTGATCATTAATCCCGCTGAGAACAACACTATAATCCGGCTTAGGTAGGCTCATACTGTATACAGGGCCCCTGGTGGCGATTGAGATGTCATCGAAGCACAGTCCATTTCATCCGTCTCTCTCTCTCTTCTCTTCCCCTCGCCTTCAATGTCTCACTCCTCTCAGCAAATCCGTGGTCGCCAGCAGGACGAATTACTTTCCCCTCCTCCTCTTTCTCAACAGCCCTCATCTCTGTGCACTTCCTTTCGCGTGCGGACGTCCCTTTCCTGCTTCCCTCACCCGCAGCATCACACCTTCTCTTTCCTGCTCTGTTTTGATTGGTTGCTTCTTTTTTCCCAAGCCCTGGCTTCTGTCGCGGAAGCACCCTCCAAGCCCAGCCGAAAAAAAAAAAAAAAACGAGCGGCAGCAGTAAAGCAAGGCAGCACTTCAAACGGCGCTTGCGAAATGGGCGGGTGAGGAGGACGCACTGTTGGCAACGGCGTGTGGGTGCACATGTTTTATTTTGTTTGTGTTCCTGTACTTGTTCCTTTTTAATGTTCGTTTGCTTAGCTGATTGTTAGTAAACCCGACGCGAGCGGAGAGAGTGTAATGTGCATCTGTGACGTGTGTACTTGCGCTTCTATGCATGTGTGTATTTGTTGATCGGCTTTTATTCGTTATCTCGCTTGCTTGCTTGTAAGCACGCGCAAGAGCGGACGGGGCGTGGCACACAAATGCGGCGCTAGCAGATCGTGAAAACGGAAGGTGACGCTGGGTTGTGCGGCCAGTGCGTCTAAAGTGCAAAACGCTTCGAGGCAAACTCACCGACTCTGCTCTCTTGTTTACATATTTGGATTAAGTTTTCCTGACGTCACGCATTGTTCCCCTTATTGCTTTAATAGACGTTCTCTTTTCAAAAATAACATACGGGGAGAGCGGTTTAACGTCCCGAAACCACCATATGATTATGAGAGACGCCGTAGTGCAGGGCTCCGGAAATTTCGACCACCTGGGGTTCTTTAACGTGCACCCATATCTGAGCACACGGGCCTACAACATTTCCGCCTCCATCAGCCGCAGCAGCCGGGATTTGAACCCGCGACCTGCGGGTCGGCAGCCGATTACCTTAGCCACTAGACCACCGCAGCGGGGCACGGGGAGAGCGGTTCTTTGAGTGGAAGGATATAAAAAAGAGCGCGTCGCCTCCCTTACAGCAGAGGCTTATTCGCTCAAGAGAACCGTTTCCAACATTTAGGTAGTCACTGCCTTCAAAGCTCCTACACCCCCTTACCCACACACTCCTTTCCGCGCCCCACCCCAAAAGCAGCGCTGCAGGCTTCCTTAGAAGTCCTATAATTATGTTTTTTCTCCGATCGCTTCACTTTCTGAGACATTTCTGCGTTAATCGTGCGACTCGAACGCCGCCTCCTCAAGGTTGCTGACTGATGTTAGCTAACCCCCTCTGTTGGATGAATTCACTGTATTCCTTTTGTGGGCTGATCACGTGGTGTGGCGTATGCGGAGTTCTTTGTAACAGTGCAAGCCCCCCTGACGTCATTTTATGGGACTGGCGCTCCGCGCCGCCATCTCAAGTGACCAGCCGGGGTGGCACCCCTCCCACCTGCCCCCCCCCCCCGGTTTACATTCCTTTGATTGGAAGTACAGTGTATTGGAAGTGTCGGTTATCATGCATACCGTAACGTGGTGCTACGTATTAGTTTGGACATATATAACCTCTAACGTGACACTGGTAGTAGGAGGAGGAAGGGAAGAAATGAAAGGCAGGGAGGTCAACCAGACGCACGTCCGGTTTGCTACCCTGCACTGGGGGAAGGGGTGAGGGGATTAAAGGAGAAGAGAGAGAGAAGTGAAGGGCAACGTGTATGTTGGTGGGACCTTGTCCATTGCACGCTTATAAGCGGTCGCGTAGTCCGGTCGTCTTCAGAAAACTTAGCAGTGCCCGCGTCGCTTTGCTGGCCAGCGACGCGTAGAGCCATGAGCCAAGTATCTTCTCTTCGGAAAAAGGTCTACTGTCTAGTGTCTCCAACGTTTCGCGTAGCAAATTGCGTTCGCTCGCAAAACGTTCACATGAACACAGTAGATGTTCTATTGTCTCGTCAGTGTCGCACGATTCACATCGGCAGCTATCCGCCATTCCTATGCGAAAGGAGTACGCCTTTGTAAAAGCTACTCCTAACCACAGGCGGCACAGTAAAGTTGCATCCTGGCGGGAGAGGTCCGATGGAACTTGAAGCTTTCTCGATGGGTCCAATTTGTGTAGGCGGCGGTTCCTGACACTGGGGTCACTCAGCCAAGTTTCCGACATGGTGTTAGCGAACGAGTGAAGGCCCCTTGCAGCGTCGGTTCTCGACAATGGAATTGGGGTTGTCTGGGCGTCCGCGTGGGCGGATCGGGCAGCATTATCAGCAAGGTCATTACCGACAATACCACAATGTCCCGGTAACCACTGGAACACCAAGTCATGTCCTTTCGATAAAACTTCGTGAATCACTTCTCTTATTTCATTCACTAGTTGTTGGTGCTCCCGCTATCGTAAAGCTGATTGCAAGCTCTGAAGGGATGCCTTGGAGTCACAGAACACAGCCCATTTTTGAGGTCGGGCCTCCGCAATATAAAGTATAGCAGCACGTAAGGCGGCAAGCTCCGCTGCTGTGGATGTTGTCCTATGCGACAGTTTGAGCTTTATAGTGACCTGGTACGCCGGGATGACAACAGCACCTGTGGAGCTGTCAGCCGAGACCGATCCATCGGTGTAAATGTGGGTCCTCTGGCCGTATTTTTCGTTGAGTAGCGACAATGTCACCTGTCGTAGAACCACTGTTGAATGATGGCTCTTGTTCGTTATTCCCGGAATAGTGAGGCACACCTGTGGTTGTTGTAGGCACCACGGGGGTGACGCTGGTCTTGTTGCGGGAGTGAAGCCAAAAGGGAGGCATTCTCTATGGGCAGAAATAATCTTTGAAAAGATCGCGTGTGGTCTTTGAAGTGGCAACACTGCAACATGGTGACCAGGAACTCGGCAGAGGTGTCTTATGTGGGCTCTCAAATTGTCAGTGGTGATGTATGTTCGAATTGGATGCTCTCTTGCGATCATAATTGCCCCGTAGGTTGAGGTGCATCGCGGCAATCCTAAGCACACGCGTAGTGCTTGTCCTTGTAGACTTTCGAGAGTGCGGATGTTCGTCTTGCACGTACTTGCCAGTAACGGCAAGCTGTAGCGCAAAAATCCCAGAAACAGTGCTCTGTATAGCTGCATCATTGACCTTATAGATGCGCCCCAAGATTTTCCGCAGAGGAACCGCATTATATGGACAATGGAAGTTAGCCTTCTCTTCAGGTAATTGCAGTGGGCACTCCACGAAAGGTCCCGGTCAATGATCACACCCAGGAAGCGATGGTTCTTCTGGTATGGAATATTTTGTCCATTGATGGTAACGGGGTATTGTGTCATAGCTCTGCGGGTAAACGCAACCAATGCACATTTCTCCGTAGAGACGGAAAGACCTTGCTTGCGGAGATATGAGCATGTCAAGGTGGCAGCCTGCTGGACTCTTGCACGTACTTGTAGACGAGTTACAGCCGAAGTCCATAGACAAATATCGTCAGCATATATGGATATGAGGATGGTACTTGGCAAAATTTCACGAAGTCCTACCATCACGAGGTTAAATAAAGTGGGACTTAATACGGCGCCCTGAGGAACGCCACGGGAGATATAGTAATTGGTGGTAGGTCCATCTGAGGTTTGTACAAAAAAGGACCTTCTTATCAAATAATCCTGGATCCATTGGAACATCCGACCACCGATTCCAACAGCTTCCAACGAGTCTAGGATGGCTTTATGTGTTACGTTATCATAAGCCCCTTTGACGTCGAGGAAGAGTGCCAGTGGTATGCGCTTGAGGCTCTTCTGTTGCTGGATAAATGTTGTGAGATCAATCACGTTGTCAAGAGATGATCTACCTCGCCGAAAACCCGTCATGCAGTTTGGGTATACGTTGTACCGCTCAAGGTACCATTCTAGGCGTGTAAGTATCATCCTTTCCATGACTTTTCCTACGCAACTTGCGAGGGCAACAGGGCGAAATGATGTCAAATCAAATGGTGACTTTCCTGCTTTGAGTAGTGGCACAAGTCTACTTATCTTCCAATCCTGGGGAACATTGCCCGCCAGCCATGAGTGGTTGTAATAGCTTAACAACTGTCCCCTTGCCTCCTGTTGAAGGTTGGCTAGAGCGGCGTAGGTGATGCCATCGGGTCCTGGTGAAGATGATCGTCGGGAAGCCGCCAAAGATGCGTCAAGTTCTTCTATAGTGAAAAGATTGTCCATTTCGTAGATGCGGGGTTCAGGGATAACACTCCTAATGGTGCCAGCAGACAAGGCGGACACACCGGCGATTCGCGTACAAAACTCATTTGCCACTTCAAGTTGGGTGTGGCCTGAATGTAGGGCTAAAGCCATGAAAGGATGTCTTTGTTGGGGAGCCGAGCGCAGGCCACGAATAGTGCTCCAGATGCGGGACAACGGCTTTCGGGGATCCAATGATTCGCAGAATGATTTCCAGCGTTCCTGTGCAAGTTTGTCTAAACGTCGTTGGACTTTTTTCTGTATGCGTCGTGCCAGCCTCAAGTCGCATATTGCTTTCGTCCGCCTGTATCTTCTTTCCGCCCTTCGGCGAAGCGCGCACAGTTTTTCCAGTTCAACATCGAAATCTGAACGCTTGCCGGTGAACGGGAGGAGACAGGAAGCTTCCCTCATTGCCTCTTTGATGACATCCTCCAAGTTCTGGTCAGGGTCTTCACGGCATGTATTTTCCATGAGTCGCTGAAACTTGAACCAATCAATTCTTCGTATTGTGGTCTTAGGAAAGGAGTTAGTAAGACCCCTTATTCGCATATAAGTTGGAATGTGGTCACTCCCATGCGTTTCGATGTCTGAAAACCAGTGCACTTGCGACCGGAAGTTTCTGGATACCAGAGTCAAATCGAGGCAACTGCTGTACGTAAGGCCCCGCAGGTATGTAGGACTGCCATCATTTAAGAAACATAGGTCATGCTTGGAAGCGAATGACACGAGGTTTCTTCCTTTAGCGTTGATCGTCGAACTACCCCAGATTAAGTGATGTGCGTTGAAGTCTCCAGTTATAACCCACGGGCCCGTAGTTGTTGTCAGTATGTCTCGTAGTCGGTCTTGTTCAAATCGTCCGGATGGTGATATGTAGACACCAATGAGTGTGAATGACACTTTTTCCTTTTTAACACGTAAGCAGACATATTGATTGTCATCATGCGGTTGAACTGCATGATGCACATAAGTGAAATCTGTGCGAATGTAAACAACCACCTTGCTGCGTTCCTCGCACGTTGAAGAAACGAAAGATTCATACCCTGATAGTTTAGGAGGTTGTTGCACGTTTGGTTCACATATAACTATCATAGGAATACGATTCATGAACATATACTGACGGAACGAAGAGATGCGGGATCTCAGGCCTCTCGCGTTCCACTGCATTATCGACGCTTGTCGGACCTCGTTGCGGAAGGAGAAAATTGGTCGAGCCATGGTTGCTACTGGAGACTTGCAAATACTGAACTTAGAGCATCCAGTACTTGTAGTGCACTCTGAGCGAGTGGAGACTTCAGGCTGCTGCACAGCTTTCGCATGGCATCCAGCAGTGTTCGGAACATTCTGATGACTTCTGTGTCCTCCTCAGGCAGCTTGTCAGCGGCTGGCTGGAGTGATGTGACTGTCGATGTGCGCTTGGGATTTGCAGGTGGCTGTGATTTCGGCAATGAAGGCCAAACTGATTCATCTGCAACTGTGCAGCTCGTTGTTTTGTTGACCGCGCTGGCCGCCTTAGGTCTGGGAGGCAAGGGCGGTGGAAGAGAAGGGTGGTGGAGTGGTGCTTTCGATGTAGCGTCTGCGGCGTTCTTTGATGAACTGCGGCGACGGTGACGCCTCTTTCGGACGGTCCTGGCAGCCTCTCGATGCGACGAATTGTCTCTGACCATTTGTTTCGATACCGCTATTTCTCTTCGGATTTTGGGGCATTCTTTTGACGAAGCTTCATGTGACCCATGACAATTCGAGCATTTGAGGGTAGTTGCTTCGCAGTCATCCACAGAATGGGCTTCCGCGCAACGAGGACACACCGTCCTATTTTCGCATACGCTTCTCACGTGGCCCATCTTCATGCACTTATAACACTGTAAGGGCTTCGGTATGAAAGGTCGCACTGAATGCCGAAAATGGACCACCTTTACGTGTGAAGGAAGAGTGTCGCCCTTGAACATGATCTTCAAGCAGCGTGAGTTTCCCAAACGGACAACTTTTGCAATGACGCTGGCTTCATTTACCGGTTTTACCAGAACATCGAAGTCGGAGCTGGGAATGGCAGTATCCACATCGTAGATGACTCCAGTGACGACGTTAGAGCTCACAGGAATGTAGGAGCGAACTTTCATTCCCCCCAACTCGTTGACGTTGCGCAGTACATTAAGTGCCGCAGCATGCAAAACGTCGATGGCCAATACGTTCTTACGCGTGTTCACTCTGATGTCTGTGATCTCGTTTGGCACGAGTCCTTCCAGCATCACCGAAACAGATTGCCTGTTGAGGCGCTTCATGTTACCGTCCGGTACCTCAGGGACAAAAAGGATAGTGTTTGTCACGGGTCTCCTTGGCACTCTGTCATTCAACGTACTCGATGACGAAGATGTTCTGACGTTCCGCCTCTTCGCTTTACGGCTCAGCACCAGCTTAAAATCGTCGTCGTCAGAAGGCTCTTCGCTGCTCATTGAGTAACCAAGAGTGCCCTCGCTGTCGTAGTCGCTGTAGAGTCCCGTACGCTTCCTGGATGCGGCCACCGCCGACGCCGCCGTAACTGGCGGACGTCCGTGGGGGTCCACGTCCATCACCGACGGACACGGATGTGATAATCGCGAAGTTCACTTAAAATTAGGTGAAAAAAGAGAGCACCTACTGAAACTGCGATCTGCTAAGCAATCACTTCGTCGTCGTCCGACACTGGTAGTAAGTTCACAGATTTCCCAATACTTGAGGACACGCAGCATGCATATCGTACTCCCATTGAGCAACCTCACGACCCACAGGTCAACACATTATTATCATTATCAGTACTTCCAATATCATCGTTATCATCGTTATTATTATTATTATTATTATTATTATTATTATTATTATTATTATTATTATTATTATTATTATTATTATTATTATTATTATTATTATTATTATTATTATTATTATTATTCACATGAAAATGCCTTTCACCGTAAAGCAGTGATGGCCAAAACAGGGGTCTGGGTATCGTGAAGTCCTCTTTAAAAACCGGTGATTGAGGCCTTCCGAAATGCCTTTCGCATTTCGGGTGCCAGTTTTTTTTTTCTCGCTGTCGCTGCTCCTTCCTTCCTTTCTTTCTTTCTTTCTTTCCTTTTTTTCCTTCTTTCTTTCTTTCTTTGTGAAACATTAGGCGATTGCTCACTTTGCTTGTTTAACACGAATGTTAGAGCAGCGCACATTAAAAAAAAGTGCACACAAACTTGACAGAGGAGGACGTGCATTTAAGATCAGGGGATTGCCAACCAGCTTGTCAATACTTATTTCGCAATAATAAACATTATGCCAGCAATATATTTCAGTATTTCCAAGTTGTATTTCTTAAACTTGTATTCTCTATGGCTCTTCTATGAATATAGTGTATGGGAAACCTTCGTGAGAACAGTAACAACGGAAGTCTTATTTTGAAAGTGTCGGCCTGAGTCTGGCCTTCATCAGGAATACATATATTGCCACGCGCGTTTCTTATTTTCAATTTTGCTTCATTCGGTTTTTGCCCACAATGCCTGTCAGGAATGCTCAGCGCAAACTGCGCCTCACTGTCCAAGAAGGGTCGCGATTATTGTAGATCGTTCTGTTCAGGTGGCGCGCAAGACGCGAACACTCGAGATTATTCCAGAACTCGCGCGACGACCAGTGATAGGGCACATGCCTAAACACCGACAACGACCGAAGCTACAACGTTCAGCTCCTGGCTGACCGGAAGGTCCGTGAGAGGGCGCCCCTCGGTCTCCCTGTTTAGGGAGCCTACATGAACGGCCGTTTTTAACGGCCGCTCATGTAGGCTCCCTATCCCTGTTTCGACATGGGAATAGCCAGGAGTTGAGAGTGCAGCACCATGTCTCATCAGTGTCATCACGTGACCGTAACCGGCCATATCTCAGCCAATCGCCCCACCAACGCACTGGGTCAGCGAAACGACCATGGCCGTTCAGTGCCAGCAGCAGGGGTTATAGGAGCCAACATGGCAGCACGTAGACGCAACCCCTCGCTTCGATCCAAACTCGCGCTTGCTACACGCCACTGTATTCACAGCAATAAATAAATACTCGAAGCGATAGCTGATTTTGTTATCTCACGCTTGAGGCAAATTATCATGTATGTTCCTTTATTGCTGAGATTATTGGTGTTTATACTTGACCATGCCTGCTAAGCCTCATCTGCGACTATTTCAGAATGAATCTTGAAAACATGGCAAAATACCGATGAGTACATTGCTCTCGAAGCTGCAGGGCGTAAATAGAAAGCAAATAAATGCGGTCGTTGCTAACTTGCGGGCCGCGCAGCGCAGGACAACGACGTTATAGGTTCGAGGCGGAAGGAAACAACAACTATTTTTTTTTTGTGTGTGCTGCCGCCAGTTCTTTTTTTACTCTTGTGCTCAGACGCCGTAGAAAGCATGCCCCATGGTGTGGTAGTGCAACCTAGCTTGGATTGAATGAAACGGCTGCGGAAAATCGTCTCTAGGGAGTACCTCACACTCTTCCCCCCGTACCAAACAAATTTTTTATCTATTAGATAAGAAGCAGCTCTTTGACTAGCCTGTGTAGCGCTGTCCCTCCGCATCGGAGGATCAGCGCTAAGCGCATGGTGCCAAGTAGGTCACGCCTTTCCTCGCAATGCGAGCGCGTGACGTCACTCTCTCCATAGCCTGTCACCGCTCGCCACGTGTCATCTCTCTCGCTTCCCCCACTCTACCGCTCGCAACGCTCGAGCCCGCTCCTCACGTCAGCATCATATCCTCACCCGCGCCGCCTCTCTCTGTCTGTAGGCGAGAAGAAGCCGCGGGTAGGCGCGCCGTCGTCTAGCCAGGCTAGAGTGCACTAGAGGTGTCTGCAAGCTAAGAATAAAAGTAAGATTTACCACTGTCAATTTGTATTATGCGCGTCCAGCTGCGCCTGCTCATTACTATGACGTAAGAGTCACGAGGAGCCAATGACAAATTCAGCATGGCGTCGTTCGTGACGAGAGGCGATGTGTCGCTGCACCGAGACTAGGCACTATAGCCAGGCGTCTATTCAGTTTTCTTTGGTTTCTTTGTCAAGAAGAAGCTATTTCATCCACTGGACCTCAGCATCATCTTCGTCGGCCGTCATTAGATGCTGGAGTTTATGATTTTGCTACGTTTCAAGTGCACCGAAGTGGCAGAGCTTCACCGCGTTCCGTTGGTTCGGTAGCGTGAAGCAGCAGAATGGCGTCTAGCTATTCTCTACGTCCCTGTAGGATGCCTACTGTCGGGGTCATTCATGTGCAGTAAGGTGAAGGTGAAGTCTGAATGTACGCGTATGTGTTCTGTGGAATGCGCGCGGCTGTGATTTACCGCCAGCAAAACGTGTGGCATCAACGTTGCTGCATGTGCGTGTGTGAGTGTGTTACTTGGGTGTCGCAACGTGATAATCTTGGTAATCTTTCGCGATATGTGGTGTGTCGTGCACCCATACGACTGTTGTAAATTTGGGCAAGGTGTGAGAAAAAAGTAACTGGGAGAACCTGCCAGCGTCACACAGTACGAGAGTAAACAAACCAGGTGGGGAGAGTATGCATAGGTGTATGCATTAAAATGCGCATTGTGGTCATAGTGTATGAGCGTCATTATTTTGACGTGTGCCAATTAACACAGCTGTGTAATTTCACCGGAATTTTTCCCCACCGGCTTATAATTTCGTGCCAGATTTAAGTGTCTGTTGCGTAAGCGCTTGTCTCAGGATCTAAGTACGAACGCCTTGCATGAAAAACGCCGTGCGAGGTTCTTCACACCGGGAAATGACGCGAGCTGTGTAATATCAATGCATCGATCGTTATTGAAGCAGCAATCACGATAAATCATCATCAATCACGATCAGTTACATCGATCATGATCGTCACTGAAGCGAAGCCGCTAAAACTATTCTTGAGCGAAAAAAAATAGAAACATTTCGTTTTTTAAGACATTGTATCGTCCTTAACGATATCATATTCGGCCGTCTTATATATATATATATATATATATATATATATATATATATATATATATATATATATATATATATATATATATATATATATATGATGAAGGCCAGACTCTAGGGCGAAACGCCGAAATAAACCACGTTGTGACCGCTCACGGAGGATCTACTAGACTATATATATATATATATATATATATATATATATATATATATATATATATATATATATATATATATATATATATATATATATATATATATATATATATATATATATATATATATATATATATATAACTTTGCCCGTATTGTGTGCATGTATTACGCATAGAGATAACTTGTTTATATTAAATTACACTCCCACGAACGAAAAGATGGACGCATTGCACTCTCCTGTGAATGCAAAGCCTGGCACGCAACTCACTCGCATTTCCCGGAGAGAGAAAACCCCCTTGCCTGCACAAACACATTCATTGAAGGTAGTGGCCCCTGTTGCAGCAAAACTGGGCCCCGCTTTGAGAAAGTTGAATATTCAAGGGCGGACGCTGTGATGGCAACAACGTGAAATGCAAGTTGCCGAATAAAAAAAAAATTCACCTACAACTTTTAGTCGGCGCCACTTTAGCTGCGTACATCGCCTTGGCCACTAACTTAACGACAACGTATGCAATGATCCGCACTGTTAAACACAATGTGCGCTCAGCGCCTTTATTTTGATGAAACGAGGCGTCGAATGAAACGGCGTTTACCTCAAACACGATGACAAGCATGGCGACGCGAAACGTACATTCGGTATATAAGGCAGCACAAGGATCGTAATTCACGAAGTGAATCTCAAATTGCTTCTTCATTCTTTGCTTTGACCCACAGTTGCCATAGTTACAGAAGACAGCGAGACAGCCAAGAAACTTGGCAACAAAAGTTTCGTAAAAAAATTGCAAACCACCTATTGAAATGTGATTATTGCCACTGGTCCCGCCATAATGGCCTAGGGGCTAAGGTACTCGGCTGCTGACCCGCAGGTCGCGGGATCGAATCCCGGCTGCAGCGGCTGCATTTCCGATGGAGGCGGAAATGTTGTAGGCCCGTGTGCTCAGATTTGGGTGTTTAAAGAACCCCAGGTGGTCGAAATTTCCGGAGCCCTCCACTATGGCGTCTCTCATAATCATAATCACCCTCCTTTATTTTTCGTTCTCTACCTCACGCAGGCAACATGCGGAAAGTGGGGAGGCCTGTATAATATCATTGCCACCAGACGACGATGATGAGAGTTGATGATGTAACGCATGTCGCCGGCGAAACAACGTCAGCATACGGTGCGGACCACGCGGACTGGGTAACCATGGCCCCCGAAAATGCGCGCTGCCAGAATAAATGTCGGAGTCCATGGACTCATAGTTCCACGTGCCGTTTCACACACTAAATGGCGTTAGATGCACCAGCAGCTTCTACTTATCGGAGCACTCCCAAACCGAAAGTGAGGGGGCTTGATAAGACAGACTGTATTTAAATATCGCCACGGGTGCTGCAGTTGCCCCGCCGCGGTGGTCTGTAGTGGCTAAGGTACTCGCCTGCAGACCCACAGGTCGTGGGATCGAATATTGGCTGTGGCGGCTGCGTTTCCGATGGAGGCGGGAATGTTGTAGGCCCGTGTGCTCAGATTTGGGTGCAGGTTAAAGAACCCCAGGTGGTCGAAATTTCCAGAGCCCTCCACTACGGCGTCTTCATAATCATATGGTGGTTTTGGGACGTTAAACCCCACATATCAATCAATCAAACGAGTGCTGCAGTAAGCCATCTATCGTGTTATGACTAATAGGCCCTCGGTGATACACTGCAGCTAAAAGAAAAACGAGAAACGTTAAACAAAATTTTTGCCATAACCCTTTAAGTCTTTTTTTCTTTCTTTTTGTTCTCGCTCGGGAAACTGGGGTGTTCGAAGTTCCAACTAGCCCCACGTTCCCCCACACGTCTAATTTTGCATACTACTGTGGTGTCTTGTCGTCCATGAACCGCTGCTAAAGCGTTGTTCCTTTTACGGCCTTTTGTGTAGACACTCATTCTTGGCATGGTTTAGCAGCCTGTCACACTTCTCGCTTCTATCTGAGGATTTTTTGTTTTGTTTTTTTTACGATCCCCGAAGCGAGCTAGAACTTTCAGACGCGGATCAGACAGCTTACGTGTACTTCTCTGGTATACATTCTCACGCAGACATCCCCGTTCATTCGTAAACAAATAGGCTCCCATCTTTTTTACCGCCATAGATGGCGCGTGCTCGTGCGGCGCGCCTCTCCTTGTCACTCCTCGTCCCGTCATCTCAGGGTCATAACAATAACACGACGGCACACTCGCGCCTCTTCGCCAACAAACGGGACACGATGAGGACGTTTCTTTTTCATGTAATTCTTTTCTTTCTCAGCTGACACAACAGTCTCGGCTAAAGAGAAATAAAGAAAATTGCGCGAGAAGTGTGTGTCTGTGACGAAAGCCCAAGGTAGAGACAGCAAAAATGGGCAAACAGGGGCCGTGTTTTCCACCTTGATGAGATAGCGGCCGCGATTAGGTGGTGGAGGCGGGGAGGGGAGGATGTGGTGGCGGGAAGAGATAAGAGGATGGCTGCGATGATGATTGCTCAATTTCGTGACAGCTTGCCACCTTGAAGATTCCAGCAGCTTTGATGAGCATTTCTTTTTGTATCGAGATGCCATGCTTCGCCATTCCCGGGCACATTTCTGTTCGTGCGTGTGTGTGTGTGTATGTGTGTGTGTGTGTGTGTATGTGTGTGTATGTGTGTGTATGTGTGTGTATGTGTATGTATGTGTGTGTATGTGTATGTGTGTGTATGTGTGTATGTGTGTATGTGTGTATGTGTATGTGCCTGTCTGTCTGTCTGTCTGTCTGTCTGCATGCATGCATGCATGCATGTAAGACAAGTTTAGACGTAATAGTTAAAAAACTGAAAGTTCGGGCTTCGGTTCCTCCACTCGCATAATCAATGTATCTATGATTATAGATACGAGAAATAATACCGTCAACTATCTAAATTTAGTAACATATCCGTTTGATATCACATCAATAACGTTCAGACAACTGATCCCGCAGTTGAGCACCATGGTTCTAAAAACAATGGGAAATTCTTTCCAGGATTCATGCAAGCACGCAAAGTGTTTTTCTTTTTCTTTGTTAACGCTTTCCTGTCAGTGACGAATGACATACGAAGTGCCTATCCATCAGCTAAAGGAGGATAAGGTTGGCAGAATATTTACACTCGAGATTTCGGCGAGCAGCGTCTAGAAGGGTAAGTATTTTAAGTTAGCATTGACCCAAGAACTGGGCTGTTGTGTACATCAGCGAGTGATCCTAACTACTGAATCCCTTAGAGACAGACTTTACTGTCGTATTCTCTTTAATATTGCTTTTATCTTTCACTATCTTTTGTGCTCTCTCTCTCTCTATCTTTGTAACACCTCTTCTCTATCATCTTTTTTTCCCATTAGCCTCTTCAACAGTACAGGGTAGCCAGTCGGTCTAAGAACTGGCTAACCTACCTGACCTACCGCTTACTTTTTCTTCCTCCTTTCTCCTCACTGAATTCGCAGGGTTATCACCAGATTAACAACCCCAATTTAACCTATCAAAGCTAAGTCCATACTTTCTTTTACTTTATTTTTTGTCCATACTTTTTTGTCCTGCTCAGTTTACGCCAATCATAACACTTTCGAACGCCTTCGTAACTTGTACTTTTTTTTTTCTCGGGGTGTATTTAAAGGGACATTAAAGGCAACTATGAAGTCAACGTTGAGTGTTGAAATAGCAGCCCAGACACCTCGTAGTGTTACTTTTGTGCCAAGGAAGTGCTTAATTTGAAATAAAATTGCGTTTTAGTGGTCCGCATCGGGTTTTCAAATTACCCACCTCAACGGAACGTGTGATGTCTGTTGCCATGCATAACGCTGCCCAGCTTTGATGTGCGGTAGCAGAGGGAAAGTAGCGGAAGCCACAGCGGGAACAACAGCCATCGAACAATTTTTAACCGCGGTCTTCAAAATTTCAGCGATGATTGCTCAGCTGGTGCCCGCTACATGACACGACCTTGCCGATTTAACTAGGCGAAAATTGAATTTTTGACCACTTGCGTCCCCATAATAACATCGGGTGCATTTTATTACATCTCTTGATGACGGAGAGTTGTTTATTTAGTGCAGGTAGATTTATTACTAGGGATTAATTGTAGGTTTGTCCGACGCCATCGGTATCATTTTGCGAACGTCCTATACTGTGGCGCATTTGTTCTCGTGCATTTACCTTAATTTCACGGTAAGTAGGCTATGGCTGTTGATAGTATAGTTGTTTAACCCCCGTATTCACAAATGCTCCTCGACTCGACCTTCACCCTTCACTTGACAGAGTTGAGCACTGCGCCACTGCTCGGCTGAAAGTGACGCTGCGCTACTCAAGAATCGCGGCAGATTATCGCTGATATGCAGTGACTTTCCCTGCCTAGAGACGGCGCTCCCATCGGCCTTCTCAAGTGAAGGTGAAGCGCTGAGTGGAGGGACATTCTAGAATATGAGGGTAGGACGTTGTCATATATTGAGCCTTCACTCAGACGTAAAGTGTTAATTCACTTTAGTGACGCACGTCATTTGATTGAAATGACCATCAAATACCGTAACAGCACCGTTGAATATGCAATTTTGTTATCCGTCTCTTTTCCTGAGGTCTGTGCAAAAAATTGACTATCATATATGATGAGGTGATTGTTTGATCTAGATTTGTTAAAATTTATAATTATTGTTACCTCGCTCACTGCGCCTGTTTCTGTTTGGAAAGCTCTGTAGAGCATTCAAGACAAAAAGAAAAGCTGTCGGTATACGAACAGCTTCTTATCATCGAACATTTGGATAGTATACTGTAAAAATTCATGTTGCGCTTTAATGTTAAAAACGATACCCACCACAGTAGTTCAGCGGCTAAGGCACTCGGCTACTGACCCGGAGGTCGCGGGATTGAATCGCGGCCACGGCGGCTGCATTTTCGATGGAAGCGAAAACGCTTGAAGCCCGTGTGCGTTGACTTAGGTGCCCGTTAAAGAACCCCAGGTGGTCAAAATTTCCGGAGTATTCCACTATGGCGTTTCTCATGATCACACGGTCGTTTTGGGACGTCAATTCCGAAGAATTACAATGTATAAAACTAGAAAATGTTCCAAGTTTAAGAACGAGGAAAGGATTTCAGGAAAGGTATACAGTCAGCTTGTGGAAACTTCTCGGCAAAAAAAATAAATTAAGAGAAAGCCAATTGTGTTGGCTATTTGGTGTTTATTCATCTTTAGAGGTGCGCTAATTGGACAGAGATACCGCACGGAGTGGAAAAATACATGACATGTCGTTAGCTTGCGTGGTAGTTTGCGCTAATTACGAGATAGTTTGCTGTCACTATAAGGCGCTGAATTTTTCTCGTTCTGTGCAGTGTCTGCATTCACGTAGCGCGCCTGTGAAGATGGAAGGCTTCCATCAAACAACGAAAATTCAAGAAAAAGTTGACGACAGAGAAACTCCGAGGTGCCAGTTTGTTTCTTTGACGTCTGTCGAACTGCGGGGCACAAGTTGCGTGAAAAAAAGGAGAAAAAAAAAGCGCTGTAGTGTGCGATCGTAAAAAACTCAAACGTGGAGCTCCGCCCCCTCAAAGGTGAATCCACGTCAGAACTTGGACGCCTTTCAACAGAAAAAAAAAAGCGCCACAGGTGAGAAGTCGGAGATTATTGTGATTTCTTTCCGATGCTGAGGCGCTGCGCTAAGGATTGTGTGGGCGGATAGCGTAAGAAGAGGAGAAGCATGTGGAGCGGAGGTGGATGGGTACGTGCTAGCAGCGGTACGGCACCCCGTTGACTGACCGCGCGAAAGTTTGGAAAGACAAAAGAGTACGAAAGGCTGCCGCAAAAAAAGGGGGTGGGTTCGACGAGGAGAACAGCGGGGGGCAAGTCCCCCACCATCTCTCTGTCTCTCTTTTTCGAGAAAGCGACACAACTGAAATCGGTGAAAGGAAAGGTTTCGTTAAGGACGACGCCATCTCCGCCCTTTTTGACCTTCCGGGGGGCAGGCGCCAATCCGCCATCGCACACGTCTTCCAAGACGAATCCATCATCGAAAGTCGCGAGGTTGCTAAACTTTTTTTCCTCTGGAACCGCGCGACCATCTACAGACAGTGTTAGCCTATTCTTTTTACGTGCACATCGAGCGCAGTCATTACAAAAAAATAGAGAACGAACGGCTTGCGATGTCGTCATGACACGTAAAGAAAGGCAACCACGTACGTTCTCCTGTGAAGCATTGAACCACGTGCGTTCATAAGTATAGTGAATGCAACCGCTGCGCACGTTTCGGGCTGGTGGAATATTCTTTTAGACTCCTTCATTCCTATAATAGACTTCCTCCGGGTTCCGGATATGACTATCAAATCGAGCGGCTACAACGACCTGTTCAGGACTTGAACAACAATTATGGACAGCCCGACAGGCCCGCGACGCAGCAGAGACTTCGTCTTTTTGTTCCGACATGGGAACGACCCGCAACGTGCTAAAGCACGTCGTTCCGAATTACCCAATAAATCGATCCTGCAGACAGAAAATATAAAATTTTGTCGTTGTTTTTTGATGACTCTTCATTTTCCACGTGCATGACTCTCACTATACGGACACATAAACTCTCTGCTGGCTGCCACGACTCCCCGGAGAGAGTTGCAAACATTTTCAAAAAGTGTTCCTGTGTCTCCCGAAAGAGAGCAATGTACATGACAAGTGAAGCCGTAGAAAACAATCAAATGACTCTTAATTCCTCTAGTGTATATAGTGATAGAGCGAAACCTTTCCAGTGCACAAAACTGAACATGATAAAATAAGCTCATACGTTATGGTGCAGCATATTACTGGCCAGGCAAAGCACGAAATGTGCGTTTGGCGCTTCTGACGTTCTTGCAGTCCATGTACCTTAACGAAACACTATAAACAGTTTACCATGTGTGTTTTTGTGCATGGATGTGCTTTGCTGTTACACAATTATCGGCGCACGCGTCATAATGATCGACCACCACTTGCATATTTAGCATTTTCTTAAAGAATATATGTCTCTAACTGAATGCAGTAGAAATCTTAAACTGCCGTAAGACTGTTGACCCTCTCTTGCATATATGGTTTGGTGGAGACTGACCATGTGTATGGACGATACACTGCGGCCTCGTAAGCGACTATGAATGAATGAATGAATGAATGAATGAATGACACGCTTCGACCTCCGCCTCACCAGCTTGCAACCAAAGATGAAAAAGCAATGCGAGGTTATGCCCTGCGGTTCAGTGCACCTGATTTCAGCGATGAGATTATCTGAGCATTTCTCATACGTTCAGCAAACAGGAAGTATGTGTCCATCTGAACGAGGGGACTAAACGGAACCACATTGTTCACATGACACCCGCCAAGTGTGCGTGGCTGTGCGCCTGTGTCTTTGTGATCAGATTAACAAAGTCTCGGTTTTCAAGTACATAACATGAACGACTATACCCTTTAAATGTATCGTACCAATAGGATTATGATGATCGAGTCTCGGTGAACTTGATATTTTTGCAGAAACTATAAACAGATGAACGTCATAGCAAAGTGATACACCCTTCTGGTACCCATTCTGAGACGTACAGCTGGGGACGCTTACTGGTATACTGTCGGTTGGGTGGTGTCATGAATCACACTGAAACTGAGAAACTTGGCTAAGCTACAGTGGCAAATAATAACTGTTATTCAAAAGCATTTTCGCTTGCCGGAGCCGTATGCCGGATTGTGTTCTATACGGAAGCTCATCCTCCATATAGCTGGAAGCTCCACAGAGCTGGAAGCTCCGTATAGACTTGTTTATATTGAACTGACGTGGGCGCACAGTTATAAAGCACACCATATGGTGAATGGCGACCTAGCACGTTCTCGGGGTCATCACAGGAAGGAAGTCAACTTTACGAGGAAAGTATACCCACTTTATCTCTACGACCCCTGGCGTGCCATCGGCGTCGAGCGGCTATATAGACCTGTCAATGTCAAGCATCGTGCCGTCGCGTACACTGAAATGTGTACACACAGGCGCCACGGAGGTCGCTTTGTTCGAGCACTGACCCAAGGCCTTGAACTCAGCACCTGGAAAAATTATATATTTGGTGGTTTTGTTCGCCAAAATCATGATAATATTACGGAACATGCCACCCACTGCTAATAAAAGACAATTTTACGTGGCTTTTTCCGCGATTCCACGAGAAAGGTCACGATTGGATTCCACGCAAGGTTTTGACGATACTGGCGGCCAATCACAACTGATGTGGTGCGTGTTTCAAGAACTGCTTACTTCCAACCTTTACCTCCGGAAAGCTTAGGACCAAAGGCAGGTCACTGTGAAAAGCTCTTCACGATTCCATGCATATTTTTGGCCCCAATCTCCATTGGGGTGCAGAAGAGGTGGGCGGGGGGGGGGGGGGGCTGCCTCCCTAGGCTTTTAGGAGGAAGGGCTCAGAAGCAGATGCGTACATTGACAAAACGGTGAGGGTGCGCTGTGACTAGGGGAAGGGTGCAATGTCAGCCCCATACATAATAGGGAGAAAGCCTTTGCGACGATCCCCCTTCCCCTCCTGAAGGCGATCCCTGCGCACACCTATTCAAATCGCAAAGCTAGTTTCCTTTCGGACTCGATCGAGGGGGGGAGGGGTGAAATCTTTCTACACAGTGTCGCTTCGTGCGTCTTCTTAGTTTGACCGCATCACTACACTCTCATAGCCAGAGTCGACAGCCATGTGTCGTTCTACTATTGCTGTTCTAAGTGACGTTTATGCCCACATAACGAGACTTATCTGTCGAGGTGCACATAGGTTCTCTTGTAAGTCACATGTCTTTACATTAGGCCCTTCTTACGAAAGAGTGTGTTGCTCTCTCACCCTTATATGATTAGCTGGCGGGCTGACAATGTGCCAGGAATCGCTTGTCAAGTCTCCAAGAGCAAATAAAGACGCAGGATATAAGAGATAAGACAGATAGAATCACGATTGATAGGCCGGGGTGTGTCTGTTTTTTCCGCTGTTGCATCGCGTGCACACATGCGCTCCACACAAACAAATGCGCACAGACGGAACGAGATAAACACAGTCCGCCGCCACCGCACTCCGTCAATGTCGGCAGCATTTCTTTGCTTTTCTTTATCTTTACGTTCCCTCGAGCCTTCCTCGTGACATAATTTCCGCGTTGGGAAGGTTCCTACCACGCGAGCAATTGATTCGGAGAACCACCACCTCCTATTCCAACCTCAGCCGTCTCTCATCAGCGCGATTGTCTGTATTTCGCGCTCAAGCGCAACACGTTGCCTGGGTACCACACACAGAGTTGCACAGCCAAGAAGGCGGAATGACATAAGAGAAAGCGAAGCACAACATGTCTGACGTCAAAAAAAAAAAAAAAAACTTGCAACGTCGCTGACGCATTCGCGTATACGACTGCTTGAAAGCGAAATCCATCTTTTTTTTTTCTCTATTTCAGTCTTTGTATTAACCATTCCCTGGCTCCCTCCAAAAGCGTCCTGCACGAAACGTGTTTTTTCATTGCCTTCAAGATCAGAAACAATGCAAGCTTTCTGCATCTCGTCACGTCTTGCACGGCCTCCGTGATTGGCCCACCATTCACCAAGTGACGATGTCACGTGATAACGTCGTCACGTGACGTCACGTTATATGGCATGTTAGTGATGTAATGATCACGTCACAATACTCGGTGATCGGTGACGTCATGCTCTTGTGTAGTGATATCATCACGTGATGGTGATCATTTCGCGTCGCTCGAGTCGACGCCGACGCCACCGACTGCCAGTTTTCGCGTTTGATAAAATACCCGATTCTCGCATCATCATCATCATCACCAGCAGCAGCAGCAGCAGCAGCAGCAGCCTAACTACGTCCACTGCAGGACAAAGGCCTCTCCCATGTTCCGCCAGTTAACCCGGTCCTGTCCTTGCTGCTGCCAATTTATACCCGCAAACTTCTTAATCCCATCTGCCCACCTAATCTTCTGTCTCCCCCTAACCCGCTTCGCTTCTCTGAGAATCCAGTTTGTTACCCTTAATTACCAGCGGTTATCCTGTCTACGCGCTACATGCCCGGCCCATGTACATTTTCTCTTCTTTATTTCAACTATGATATCCTTAACCCCCGTTTGTCCCCTAATCCACTCTGCTCTCTTCTTGTCTCTTAAGGTTACAACTACCCTTTTTCTTTCCATTGCTCGCTGCGTTATCCTCAATTTAAGCTGAACCCTCTTTGTAAGTCTCAAGGTTTCTGCTCCGTAGCTAAGTACCAGCAAGATACAGCTGTTATATACCTTCCTTTTGAGAGATAGCGGCAATCTACTTGTCATAATTTGAGAGTGCTTGCCAAATGTGCTCCACCCTATTCTTATTCTTCTAGTTACTTCAATCTCGTGGATCAGCTCCGCGGTTATTACCTGCCCTAAGTAGACATATTTTTTTACAACTTGAAGTGCACCATTACCTGTCTCGAAGCACTGCTCTTTTACGAGGTTGTTGTACATTACTTTCGTTTTCTGCAGATTAATTTTTAAGACCCACCTTTCTGCTCTCCTTGTCTAACTCCGTAATCATGAGTTGCAATTTGTCCCCTGAGCTACTTAGCAATGCAATGTCATTGGCGAAGCGCAGGTTAGTGAGATACTCTCCATTAACTCTTACACCTAACTGTTCCCATTCTAGGCATCTGAAAACCTCCTGTAAGCACGTAGTAAATATCGTTGGGGAGATTGTGTCCCCCTGCCTTACACCCTTCTTGATTGGTATTCTGTTGCATTCTTTATGAAGCACTATGGTAGCAGTTGATCCCCTGTAGATTTCTTCCAGGATGTTCATATATACTTCATTGACGCCCTGATTCCGCAGTGCCTGCATGACAGCTGATATTTCTACTGAATCAAATGCTTTCTCGTAATCCATGAAGGCTATGTATAGTGGTGGGTTATATTCTGAGCATTTCTCTATTACCTGATTGATAATATGAATGTGGTCGATTGTTGAGTAGCCTGTTCTAAATCCTGCTTGTTCCTTTGGTTGATTGAATTCTAATGTTTTCTTTACTCTGTTAGCAATTACCTTTGTAAATAGCTTGTATACTACAGAGAGCAAGCTGATCGACTTGTAATTCTTCAAGTCCTTTTCATCTCCTTTCTTATGTATTAAGATGATGTTAGCGTTCTTCCAAGACTCTGGTACTCTTCCCATCAGGAGACACCTCGTAAACAGGGTGGCTAGTTTTTCTAACACAATCTGTCCTCCATCTTTCAGCAGATCTGATGTTACCTGATCCTCACCAGCAGCTTTGCCTCTTTTCATGCGCTCTAAAGCTTTTCTGACTTCTTCTATCATTGCTGGTGGGGTGTCATTTGGGTTACTGCTAGTTCTTATAGTATTAGGGTCGTGGTTGTCTCCGCTACTCTACAGATCTCTGTAAAACTCCTCCGCTATTTTAACTATCCTATCCATATTGGTAGTTATTTTGCCTTGTTTGTCCCTTAGTGCATACATCTGATTTTTGCCTATCCCAAGTTTCCTCTTCACTGCTTTGACGCTTCCTCCGTTTTTCAGAGCGTGTTCAATTCTCTCCATGTTATACCTTCTTACATCGCATACCTTACGCCTATTAATCAACTTTGAAAGTTCTGCCAGTTCTATTTTGTCTGTTGTACTTTAGGCTTTCATGATTTGACGCTTCTTAATTAGAATCTTCGTTTCCTGGAAAAGCTTGCCAGTGTCCTGTCTAACTACCTTGCCTCCAACTTCCACTGCACACTCCATAATTGTACTCATCAGAATATCATTCATTGTATCTATGCTAAGGTTGGTTTCCTCACTAAGAGCCGAGTACCTGTTCTGAAGCGACACTCTGAATTCCTGTACTTTCCCTCTCAGTGCTAGCTCATTGATTGACTTCTTGCGTATCATTTTCTGTCGTTCCTTCTTCAAGTCTAGGCGAATTCGAGACCACACCATTCTATGGTCACTGCATCATACATTGCCAACCACTTCCACATCCTGCACGATTCCTGGGTGTGCACTCATTATAAGGTCTATTTCATTCTTATTTTCACCTATACGGCTCCTCCATGTCCACTTGCGGTTTCCTCATTTTCGGTAGAAGGTATTCAAAATCCGTAAATTATTTCGTTTTGCGAATTCTATTAGTAGTTCTCCCCTGGCGTTTCTAGTACCGATGCCATAATCTCCTACTGCCTGGTCTCCAGCCTGCGTCTTCCCTACCTTTGCATTAAAGTCGCCCATCACTATAGTATACTGTGTTTTTACCTTACTCATTGCCGATTCCACGTCTTCATAGAAGCTTTCAACTGAAGCGTCATCATGGCTGGATGTAGGCGCCTAAGCCTGTACCACCTTCATCTTGTATTTTTTATCCAGTTTAATTACGATACCTACCACCCTTTCAATAATGCTATAGCATTCCTCTATGTTGCCAGCTATGTTTCTGTGAATTAGGAACCCCATTCCCAGTTCTCTTCTGTCTGCCAGGCCTCGACAGCAAAGGACGTGCCCATTCTGTAGCACCGTATAGGCCTCATCTGTCCTCCCAACCTCACTGAGCCCTATTATATCCCATTTAACACCCTCTAGCTCCTCGAATAGTACAGCTAGACTTCCCTCACTAGATAGTGTTCTAGCGTTAAACGTTGCCAAGTTCAGGTTCCAATGGCGGCCTGTCCGGATCCAGAGATTCTTAGCACCCTCTGCTGCGTTGCAGATCTGGCCGCCGCCGTGGTCACTTGCTTCGCAGCTGCTGGGGACTGAGGGCCGTGAGTTATTTGACTTATGCATGTGGGAAGTAGTGGCCAGATACTGCACCAGGGTGGTCAATCCTTCTCTGGTGAGGGAGTGCGTTCCCGGCGGTGGTTACCAGTGAGGCCGCACCCCAGGCCTCTTAATGAAGCTCCATCACCACGCGGATTTTTTTTTTATCCAGTTGGGAAATCGCGGCACCGGGATTTGAGCCACGTAACTTTTGCATTCGAGGCGGATGCTCTAACCACTACGCCATCGCCGCACCCCTACCTGAGTCTCACGCTTTAACATGAACGTCTTATTGGCACAGCCCGCTATTGACGTTTGAGGCACATCCACCGAGCCCAACGAATATTCCAGACGAGTGGTAGTGTTAGCTGCGAACTTGCTAGAGGGATGATAGAAGCTTAACACTTCGCTGCGCTTTAGGAAGCGTGTATCCATAAGCCACCACAGCTCGCGTTAGCTGATGAATAATGAAATTTTACGAACGTGCCAAGAGATACCGCAACAAAAATTTCTTTACGCACTATCGACTGTTTGATATGCACACATGGTTCAGTGTGCACGCATTACCTGGTTTTCGATAATAAAGCATCGTTGTTAGAATTTAGCTCGCCCAGTCGTCGCTCCCCCCCCCTTCACTTGCTATGTTCCTTTTATTTAACTCGCGCTGAAAAATTCATTCCGGAAACATTCTCAGCTAACACGCTGGCTTTCATAGATAATCGCGAATAAACGTAGAGGACAAGTAGAACCAGGAAAACACTGTGTTCGTAGGCTCTCGTGTCCTTGTCCTTTCAGCTTTTGAATTGGCTACGAATAGCCGACCGGCACCTATGAATTTTTCATCTTCGAAAGGTCGTGTGCAGGGCCGACACCGCAAGAGCAAACGCGACAGAAAAAAAATGTTTCTTCACAAATTTTTGCTCGCTAAAACTGGCTGTGTGACTACGGTGTAAGCAAACGTAAGCTGACATCACTGTTGCTTAATGTTTCCATTTCGTTTTGTCCTCCGCTCTCGTATGCGCGATTACGCGCATCCTGGCCACTTTCTACGCAGTCAACTCTCTCTCCTCTCTCTCTCTTGTGCTCACTCGGTCCCGTCGCTCAAACCACGTGGCCAACCCTTCCGCTCCAGCTGCACCACTCAACGCCCACTCTTGACAGAACTATGAATAGCGATGAAGGTTATCACGTGGCTGAATTCGCGGTGACGGTGGCGTGTACACGCCCACCAGAACATCCGCGAGTCGCGGCGTCGTCTGCCGTCCTTCAAAATCGGACACGCGTTCTGTCCCTGACCTTGAGACACTAGCGTACGAACAGAGGATTGAGAAATGCGCCGCATAATCGCGCTTAATTTGTGTCACGTTTTGTGACGCGCTGATGATGAACGCTCCCGGCGGCTCAAGCTCTGCGCCCTCGGTGAGCCGGCTGTTTTCATTGCGAGTTTTATACTTGTCTTTGTCTCCTCTTTGTTGTCTTCGACGAGCTCAGTCGCTTTCTGGCTGTTCCACTTGTGGCGCTGCGACAGGCAACAGTCATCCTGCACACGTCGGAGACCTCATGCACGTTGTGACTCAAAACAAGTCACAGTGGAATGCGTGGTACCTCACATAACGACATTCACGGCGGAAGGATTTGCGGTGCTCTGTGCAGCCGTGTACTAATACATCACGTAAATCTGACATCACCGCAAGTTGGAGCGCGGCTACTACGAACACACAGTTAAAGAGACTGCACTGCTTCGACGCCATTTTCAATTTCTGTGAATTATTTTCAGTTACTTTCAATTAATCTTAAGTACTCTTAATCTCTTCTTCTAACACTTCGTGTGGTGCTTCAGTTAATGTTGGGCGTCTTGTATGGCGTCATCGACATTTCGAGTCAGTCGCACTGATTCATTAGACGGCGACAGAAACTTCTGGCGTTTCGTGGGGCACCTAAGGGTTTCCACTAACTAATTACTCCAGACTTCCTCCATTAAACTATTGAGAGAGCACGCCTGTCCAGCGGCCCCGCGTTTATAGGTGTTCTCGCCGTGCAAAGTGGGTTTCGAGCGTCACGAGCCGAAGGGCTTCCATATCCACCTCTTTTGGCAAAACATTGTGGCTAGCTGCGTTCCCACCATATACCCGCTAGCGCGCCGCACCACGTCACGCACTTGTTTTTTAACGCTTTAGCATTAAAGAGCTCGTGTCGCAGAAAACCCACTGCCGGCGTCGGCCCCGTTGGTTGTGAGTGAAAAATCGTCTGTGCGTCTGTGACCGAAAAATAAAGTTACCAAGATAGCCGCGGGAGGCCGCTACTTGTCCGCGTGTGCGCGCGCGATCACACTGAAAAAGCCACGCATTTGAACAAAAAAAATGGCAGCATATCCACGGAGTGTATAATGGAGAGTGGGGCGAAGCATCCGTCCGTCCATTCGTTCCTGCTTCCGTCCGTCCATGCGTCCGTCTGTGTGACCGTCCACGCATCCATCCACCGGTCCATGCGTGCGTCTGTTCATGCGTCCGCACGCCCATATGTGCGTCCTTCCCTGCGTTCATCCATGCATCCGCCCCTGCGTCCGTCCATTTGTCCATCCGTCCGTGCAGCCATCCGTGCGTCCGTCCATGCATCTGTCTGTGTGTCCGTTCGTCCATCTATTCAACACTCCAAGTACCACCATCTCGCATCTTTTCATCATATATTCCTCATATAGAAGCACCGCCATCCAGCGGACATTACAAGGACTAAACGAGAGGTGACACACGCACACTTTCTTGCGGCTTGCCCTTCGGGTCTACTTCCCACCTTTAACCACCTCGAGTCCATGGTATATACTCGTTCACTGTATTCATGGCACTGTGGCCCAACGCTCGCTAAACCTTTCTAAAACCAAGGAGGTTACGTCCAGCGAGTATAACGTAGCACCTTTTTCTTGTCAGATAGCGCTCAATGTACATGCCAATGGCTGCTAATGGGGAATGAGAGACAGGAGAATTCGGCTTTTACTTTCTTACGGCTTGCGCTTCGTATCTACTTCCCACCTTTAACCACCTGGAGTTCATGGTATATATTAGTTCACTGTATTTGTGGCACTGCGGCTCAACGCTCGCTAAACCTTTCTAAAACTAAGGAGGTTACGCCCAGCGAGTATAACGTAGCAACCCTTTCTTGTCAGATAGTGTTCTATGTACATGCCAATGGCTGCCTATGGGGAATGTCAGACAGGAGAATTCGGCTTGTAATTAACGCGCACGCTGCGAATTTTTCATTGTTCAACAACGCACAAGAGAAATCTCCCAACGGCACCACCTTGCAGGTCAAAACGCAAGACTGGTTACACACTACGACTACGACTACTACGAGGGACAAACGGGTGCCGCTTTAAGGATCTTCGCCCCTAAAAGTGCTCAAGCTTACGAGGCTCCCTGCTTAGCTTCCAGCGCTTTCGTCGGGACGAGAGAAGAGATAATGCAATTGCAGCATGCGACAAACCTTTGCAACTCCACTCGCACTGGATGGATTCTTACAAAAATTTGCGGCGTTTAAACTCGCGAGGCAATATGCTCTTCTAGTATTTCAGGGCCTCTTTAACGCATTTTGTTCGACAGGTGTGACGACGAAAACGAGCTCATTCGGCGATAATAGCGCGCGCTGGTCCAATCTAATGTGTGCGTATTTGTGTGCATGCGTGTGTATGTAACAAAACATATCAATAAGTATGCACTTAGCGGTTGAAAGGTGCACTATAGGGTCCGGATTTCACTATCGCGTTGAACTATTAAAGGCGAAGCTTAAGGGTTCCCCAATTTTTTTTTCTTTTGCAGGTGTTGTGACCACAACTGAAGATACTTGGAAGAAGACGCGGCAAAAAAAAACGTCATAGTTGACATGCAAAGGAGGATGCAGTATCATCTCTGGCCTGTTATCGGCCAAGCGAAAGCAACCGTGGAACATCCGGAGTGCCTAGACGGGGTGTGCTTGCTTATCTCTTTTTCAGCACACGTTACCATCTTTTTTATTTTTTCAAGATGGCATTGAAACAACCAAATGACACCTTAATTACGTACTGCTACTCGTCTCTCTTCCTCAGTGTATAAACACGATATGACCCACACGAGGTGTTGAAAAGCGATAACGTCGCGATAAGGATGAACATGTCATGTTAAGGCCAACGCTCCTCGGCTAACTAGACCACACACATGGGCAGTGTTTGCGTAGCTTGATAAGGTGCGTCTAGAACGAAGGAATGAGGCGAGATGGGGTGAGTCCGGAACATTAGGTGACTTGATACGGAAAGGTGTGTGGCAATGACCGCATTTTGCTCGTCGCTGATGGAGAGCTGGAAGTTATGATAATCACGCATGAAGTTCTAAACCAGCATGGTTACTGTTATTAAGACGACACACGTCACAGCGCACGAATGTCATTCTTTTGTTTTACAATGTGGAATTACTTGCTTTCATTCAGATATTCTCTATCGCTATCGATTGCGATGGCAGTCACTATAAACGAAGCTGTGAATAATAATGACTGTGAATATAGGTTGCTCGTCGCATGCCCTCTTAATGAATGAATGAATGAATGAATGAATGAATGAATGAATGAATGAGTGAGTGAGTGAGTGAGTGAGTGAGTGATTGAATGAATGAATGAGTGAGTGAATGAATGAATGAATGAATGAATGAATGAATGAATGAATGAATGAATGAATGAATGGGAGCGACGAGTTCTAGTTCTCAAGGGACAGCCCAGCGCACGAAACTTGCATGATTTCATCTAAGCCTTAGCGATGCTATGTAATCAGTTGGGGCTTTTTGTCAGTTAAAACCGGTAATAGCTTGGATTTAGTTCCTACCAAAGCATAGGCTATCTGTGAAAATATTGACTTCTTATTCCGACTAGCAACAGCCTACCCTCGGTTCATTGCATGGCACAGGTCTCATTCTATGAGACCTTAAGAGGTCTCATTCTATGGCATCACTGGACAGTTTTATGTGGTGTCGGAAATTTACTAATCATCTCTACCTCTCTGATTCTCTGCCCCTCGATGTGTTAATTATCGCTTTTCGTAAAACATCATTGGCTACTACATGTGGGCGTTTTTCCGGCGGATCATTTCATTCGTTGCTTCATTTTTTTGTGTGTGAACTATAGAGCGCTAAACTAAAATTGGCTGTTTAACACTCCATCTCTTCCGAAGAAAAGTGCAAAAAAATAAAAAAAAGACAGAGACAGGTTTCATTGGAGGGCGCTGCTATCGTCTAACGGCAGAAGCAATTCTCTTTATAACTTTCTGTCATGGCGGCGGGCTATCGCAGCTACGCTTTTACATTAAAGAGAGATAATCTCGTCATTAACGAGTGTGTGCTCATGCAGCCTTCTCCTCTGCTCACTCGTTATCGCCACGCGCGAAGAATGAGATCACTAGTGTGCGTATGTTCAGAATATAAAACAGTTTTTATGACGCCGACTCCTTGTAATCAGCCATCGGTTACGTCTGAGATACGCTCTATATGTTATCTCGTAAAATTTATGCCTGCCTTACTAGTTCTATCAGCTGTTCTTTGTCATAGCAGTAAAAGGCAAACGCAGGGTTATTCATTAAAGTGGGGGTTGGGGTAGAGGGGAGGAGGCGAAGTTTTGCAGCAGCTCCCCTTCCTGTCCCCCAACTCCAGTGTAGGGTAATTGATTAGATTGATTTGTGTGGTTTGCGTCCCAAAACCACCTTCTGATTATGAGAGACGCCGTAGTGGAGGGCTCCGGAAATTTAGATCACCTGGGGTTCTTTAACGTGCACCCAAATCTGAGCACACGGGCCTACAACATTTCCGCCTCCATCGGAAATGCAGCCGCCGCAGCCGGGATTCGATCCCGCGACCTGCGGGTCAGCAGCCGAGTACCTTAGCCACTAGACCACCGCGGCGGGGCTTCAGCGTAGGGTAGCATACCGGATACTAGCATCTGGTTAACCTGCCTTCCTTCCTTTTTTATCGTTTCTATCTCCCCTTGCTCTCCTTCCCGACCCTTTCATACTGAGGCCTTCAAGATTAGAACGCCGTGCAAAGACGAAACATCAGTAAGGGAAACGGAACACATCATCCCCCCCCCCCTACCCAGCTCTTCCGGTGGACTAGCCTATGACAGTCGTCAAATACATTGGGCATTAAACGCGCATTTTGGCTACGTACTCTCCTGAACATCGTATCGCATACCACGTCACCATGACAGTACAATCGGATGATATGGTGTCTTTTCATCGTTTCGCAACCGAATGGCGTTTGCTAATCCACTTACAGTCGCCATACTTCATTCGGCTTATCCCACGTTTCACTCGCTTAGCTTTCCGTTCATGTTCCCTAAACGACGGCGCCCATTACAGCATACAGTCGGGGCACAAGTACGCCGGCACGTTCCTTTGCGGCCGAAACCAGCATATATACTTACAGGCCGACACGTAACGTTTGCCTCACTTTTCTGGCGCGCCCCGTTCTCCCGACCCTGGCCATACGACGAATCTTTCGCATAATTACCTTCCTTCAAGCTCACATGCAGATGAAAAAGAAACAAATAAAACTTCCACTCTTGGATTAGTCGCACGTTTCATCTCCCTTGGTGCGCTGCCGAGCGAAAAGCGACGCAATCGCTCTTTTTTTTTTTTGCTTGAATGTCGAAATCGAGTGGTCCACCCCCCGGCATGCTAAATGGATGGATACATGCACACAAGTCCTCAGCTCGCTGACCTACTTCGTCTAGAGATAATGCTGCATTGTTCATATTACAGCGAGCGTAAGTTTTTATGCATGCTCAGTTCGTTTTCTGACCTCTCGTCTCTCGTTTTTTTTTTTCTTTCCACTGGATAGGTTTCTTTTCTTTTGCAATTTTTTTCCCTGTTCTCGTGCTGCGACGAAAGAAGAAGGTCGTGAGAACTTTCCTTCTTTTTTCTCGCGAATCTCCGACTAGTGTGATAGATACACATACGCTTTAGGTGCGTTGTGGTTACGGCCAAGTTCGCATACCACCGCCTCATGAATATTCAGAAAGCTATCTCGGTATGGCGGAGAAGAGACGCGACTGCACGTGTACGTGCTACGCTGTATAGCACAGCTCGCAGTGCTTTTAGCGCGAAGCATATGGAACCGGAATTCTCTATAGAGCACGCTTTATTTTTGGGCCACCTTGTCGCGAGCTAAAGCAGTAGCTTTTTTTCTATCATTATATTAGAACATAACTAACTAAAACTTGTATTATTATAAAAGCATGCGTGTTGAAAAGTTGAAAATATTTTTCTTAGTGGTCCGAACACATAGTGACGTTCTTGTTTCTCTTCAAATCCTGTCGAATAGAATGCTTTTCTAGGCGAGCTGGTTCATTGTGGTTAACCAAAAGAAAAGCACACAAAGACACGACAAGAAAGACGAAGAGTTCCGTTTGTTATGTCTTTTTTTTTTCGCGCTCTGCTTTGTAGTTTATTTCGAATCGTACCCAGTCGAGCACGTACTTGAGGCTTCCCGAATATTGATAAAAAGTTCTAAACAAAACAAAATATAAATTCATCTTTCAGTTCTTGTTAAGAATTTCATGGGGTTCAACACGGCACACCATGGTGTAAAGTTACTTATAAAAAGGGTGCCAAGTAACTGTCAAGGTAAATCAATGAACATGGATTGATTTTAGCGAAAGATTGTGAGTGGTTAGGATCGTTTCGACACCTGGTGGGGCTGAGCTCAACCACACGCTTATTTCTACGTGGCCTCTGAGATGCGCTATGGCAGCTTGGTCAGCGCGAAGAAAGCAGCACAGGAACATTGAAATTAGGCGGCTACGTTACGCTTTAGAAGACAATCTCATAAGTCGTGTCGTTAAAACGTAGACACAGCTATGTAAAATCACACACTCAACATGTTGCGTAGGGAAGATCTCACTGGGTTAAAACTCTCAAAGTCGGGCAGTAACTGGCCCCGCCGCGGTGGTCTAGTGGCTAAGGTACTCGGCTGCTGACCCGCAGGTCGCGGGTTCGATTCCCGGCTGCGGCGGCTGCATTTCCGATGGAGGCGGAAATGTTGTAGGCCCGTGTACTCAGATTTGGGTGCACGTTAAAGAACCCCAGGTGGTCAAAATTTCCGGAGCCCTCCACTACGGCGTCTCTCATAATCAAATAGTGGTTTTGGGACGTTAAACCCCACAAATCATCATCATCATCATCGGGCAGTAACTGTCAGGAAAATCACCATCCAAGACTACGTCACAATGTAAGCTGAGATTTCAATGGAAAATCCTTATTCGACGCGAAAATGCAAAGTACGCAATCGCTGTTCACGGCGTGAAGTCAACGTGCAGCCGTGATTGAGGAACATCTACGAGAGTATCGCGGGCCGTAATAGGACACGAGGTTACAACGGCTTGCATGTTCAACCCTGCGTCCACTTCGTGACTCGGTAACGGACGCTATAGTCGAAAACTCAAGAGACCAGCCTTCCGAACGAAGCGGTATATGCGCGTAATAACAAAAATAAAAGAAAAAGAAAACACCAGACAGTCGACCTACAAGAAAATCCACACCTTAGATCTTTTTCCGCCATTTGTCTGCTTCAGCGCAGTGGATCAAAGCTGAATGCCCTCATCCAGAAGTTGCGAGAGAACTATCACACCAATAAAAAAAAGATATATATAATTCCTATAGGACAGGAGAACATGCAACTGGCAAATCAGAATGCTTCAATGTTGAGAGCTGTCGACTTTCTTTAACATCTAAACCCCAAACTGGTAGACGTCTACTGCCTGTCTAATAAGACGCATATGAAAACGTGAAATTAAAGAAAAACATCGAGCTATTATTGTGAAAAGCTTCAATCTCTTCAGACTTTCTAAACCGAACCACTCGGGAACAAACTTGGTTGGTCGACCATAAACTTGCATACGTATGCAAATAAAGAGTTACCGTTCCAAAAAATTTAAGTGTCTAGGGAATACACGAAAACGGGAATGACCGTGGCGCTGTGTTCCAATCTGCCTGAACAGAAAAAAAAAAGGGGGGGGGAGGAATAACTTGGCATCACTGACTTGTATATCAACAAGCCCAGTCGAATTTCCTGTTTGGCAAATGAAGATAAATGGGCGACATGTAGTATGGCATCCAATCCGCCTCTCGTATAATAAAGTTTGACCTATTGACTCACATGATGCCGCCTCCGTTGGCCGTCGTCCACAACAGATCCATTGAGCAGTGCCTGGGTGACCTCGGCAGTGTCAGAACATTGCAGCGCGCTCTTGGCGGCCGCTGCGGCGGAGCTCATGGCTATCGTCCCAGTCGGTGCGTTCTTTCCAGACTAAATGACGGCGACGATCAAGGTGTGAACGGCGGGATGAGAGCAACGAAAAAAAAAAAAATGCCGAGGAGTGGCAGTGACACGCTACAGACGCTTTCGCGGCGACGTGGAGAGGGTGGTGAGGGGGTCGGACCTAGACGGATTACTGGTCGCCCTTATATACGGCAGTTTGGTAACAGCCCGGGGCCATTAAACGATCAGCGCCGCTGATAACGCGTTGTCTATTGCTGCTCGCCAGCTCTCGCGTACTGGACAGGCAAGCAGGCAGGCGTCGATTGCCGTGTCAGCGCGGGCAGACTGAGTGCGTGGGCATTATAGCTGGCTAGCAGCCTAGCTAGCTATAGTAGCCAGTCGGCTACACACTTTCGCGCTCACTGAAATACCTCCTCACCACGATATGGAGAGAGAAAAAGGAAAGAAGAATGAAAGGGTGGACCACACTGGAAAACGGCTTATACTTTCTCAATCAGTGCAATACCTCCTCGCCACCATATGGAGAGAGAGAAAAGAAAGAAGAATGAAAGGGGGACCAGACTGGAAAACGGCTTATAGCTATAGCTTGCAAGCTCAGTCGGCTACACACTTTCGCACTCACTGAAATACCTCCTCGCCACCATATGCAGAGAGAGAAAGGATTAAAAGGAGTGAAAGGGTGGACCACACTGGAAAACGGCTTATACTTTCTCACACAGTTCAATACCTCCTCCCCACCATATGGAGAGAGAGAAAAGAAAGAAGAATGAAAGGGGGGACCACACTGGAGAACGGCCTATAGCTATAGCTTGCAAGCTTGGTGGCTCCAGTACCTCATCGGCTGTACAGTTTCCAAGACCTGCTGTGTTCAGTGAGAACCTCCTCGCCGCGATGTGGAGAAATAGTGAGAGCGTGGGACAAGAAAGACAAAGTAAATAAATGTTCGAGGACTCGAGAGATTTGCGGGACAGCATTGTATAGGCGTTTCCTGCAGCGAAATGACGACGACGCGCCGGACGTGTATTGTGGCTTCATTTGAATAAACGTGCTGACTTGTTTAAGGATGCGCTGCCTGTTGCATGAACGAAGGAGGGAGAAAGGCGTTATATGTTAAGCGGCGGGGATTGAAGAAAAGCTCGTCGTGAATGCTCCAACGTTTAGTTTAGTGTGAATAGGAGACTTGTGCCGCCAAGTGCAGTATGAAAAATTGGAGCTATCGCCTTTGAGAGAGGTACGCGATAGCGTTATCGGAGCCTCCGTAACAATCGCCATCTCTTTCACCTGCCCCGCTCTTGAGTCGCACAACCACGCAGATCTTAGGACAACACTCCTTTCTTGGTTGAAGGCACGAGTCACTTGTTATTGTTTGCGGAGTGGCGATGTACACACGTGCCTGTAAGGAAACACGCACCCGTGCGTTGCAGCATCCTTTGCTGATGCAAACAGCTGATGATGAATTGTTTTCGAGTGCTTTGTTATGGCGGAGCAGCGTAATACCACGCATTCATTGCGCTATTGGATTCGCATGCTGTGATACCTGGTGCGGTTTGACACTGCTACCTGGCGGAATTTCATTTTGACTTGACGCGTGACACGACAACTGTGCAGGATGATTTTCTTGCTTTCAAGCAAGGGCGTGGCTCAGTGGTACAACGATTGACACACGCTCGGAATACTTCGTTTATATTCCAGCTTGAACATTTTTTTTTATTTCATTCATTTTATCATTGCATTCATGATATCATCCACTGCTTCTCCCATGAGTCACGAAAATGGCGCCGATGCCGACTCCCATTTTGTGTAACACTGAGTCTGACACTATTGTGATTAGAGTGGCCGTTTAAGATGAATCGTTTCGATACTTATATACGACTAATCATCAATCATTGACTCTCTGTTGACAACTACTCGGTCTGTTTCCGTTGGCGGGCGTTGCTTGGCATTCGCTGGGCTAAATGAACGGTGCGATAGAATCTTTGTGTGTGTGTGTGTGTGTGTGTGTGTGTGTGTGTGTGTGTGTGTGTGTGTGTGTGTGTGTGTGTGTGTGTGTGTGTGTGTGTGTGTGAATGGCAGACGTTCTATTTCGTGGTTTAAGAGTTTCGCTCTTAAAACACACCCACTGTCTCACTGAGAGCCGTCTTTATATATTTCAGCGCGTGTCCCCTCATTGGCGTGCACTTTTACGTTACATTAAGGGTCTCTAGACTAAGCTGAGATAACACATAATATACATCTGCCATTAAGAGCGATAAATAGTATATCAGGGAGATGAAATGTAAAGGTGGAAAACCGGCGATCAATCTATGAGGTGTACAGGATCCGTGCCACAGGAAGCAATGCACCGTCGACAATGACTTCGCTCGGCGAAGTCTAACATTTAGGAAGCATTCATGGACAGCTTGGAATTTGCTAGTGCAAGACCGAGTTAAGTGTACACAAAAGTGCACGACCGGCATGTCCTGCGACGTAGAGTCGTCAGCAAGCTCAACACGAACGCTCCCCGGCGCGTCATGGAAGAGTCTAGCACCGCGTAGGTTTGGGTTCTGCTGCCGAGATGTTACCCATATGCATGCCGACATACTTTCTAAACACACCGAGGTATTATCTCGGCAACAACTTCCAGCACTTCGCGGCTGGCATCAAAGTACTCCAGTCCACGCGTCGGAGCTTTCTTGTTAAGGCAACTCACGACTTCACATAAACGGAATAATGATTCCAATGACGATGCTGAAGGCCACAGACTGTTCTTTCAAATGGCACGCGCGGTGAAGGGAAGCCGTTATAATGCGACGCTAGAGGACTACCCGCTTTGCATGTGCCGACGCAGACACACAGGCAGTAGCGATTTTTACAAATGCGGCAAAGGCTTTGTACCCCTTTCTCGCTTTGCGTCAATGTTTTATTATTCATGGTTTCTCTCAGACAATGCTCAAGGGGCGACTCAAGAGAAATAGCAGGAAAAAGACAGCCGGTTTTGCATATACCCGTTATCGATCTCGCTAATCGAGAGTCGCCGAACCAGCCCTCGACGCCTCCGAACAAGTCGATGAAGGGCGACGCGAGAAAAGGGCGCGTTTTCTGTCTGCGCGTTTCGCGCCTGCATAGCTTCACTCGTATAGGAGTTCACGGTCAAAGCAATCGTGAATGCGTCGAGAATGCCTCAATGACAGGGCCACCTTCAAAGGCCTCCCCTGTTTTGCATACTTATTCGAGTGAGGCGCGTTTATTATTGGCTCCCACTACGGTTCATATATTTACAATAGCGTTTCAATAGCAAATGCACTATCAAGAACCGACGCAGCTTCCAGTATTCGCTATCTCGCGCTTTATATAGGCAGGAAGGAAAATAGGAGGAAAAGAACGGCAGGGAGGTTAACCAGTTTATAGGCAGCCGGTTTGCTACCCTGCGCAAGGGAGGGAGAGGGGGGAGATGAAATATAGAGAGCAGAGAGGGAAGAGAGACAAGCACAACACATTGAGCAGCACACGCGCGAACACTCAGTCATAGTCCAGTCTTGTCTTTCGTGGTGTGTGACACTGCTGTTACAGCCGCTTGTTCAAGTCCGTGTCGCGTAGGAATTTCAACAGTGCTTTTTTCGCCTTCTGTATCCGCGCTTTATATAACGCATTCAATGTGAAACGCGTCCGGCCGCCTGCATAGCACCCTTCACTGTCTGGATCCGTCACTTGCACTTCAATTTCCTTCTGGACTATCCCGATTCGAAACAACAGTACGGTGACTCTTGTGGCCTGCAGTGGCATTCACGAACAGCCTTCCTCGCCCAATAGGAAGGGCTGACCATGCTGGCTGTGATGTCGGTAGCAGCGAGAAAACCATTGCGCACGTCCTGTATCATACCCGACACTACAGCTGCCAGAGACAACAGCTATCGCTAACGTTAGCTCACCTAGATCCCAAGCCGCTTTACGAACAATCAATTCTGGAGCCCCGGAACATTCGAGCTTCCTACCACAAAGCGACAAAGGCGCTACTGAAGTTTCTGCCATCAACTGGTCTCGTTAAACGATTATGGAACTCATGTGCTTAAATATGAGTGTGTGTGGGCTTTGTTTAAATACTTTTTTAGCCTTTTCTATATTTTCTTCCTTACCTTTCTATTTCTTTTTACTCCTTCCCCAATGCAGAGAAGCAAGCCAAAAATTTATTCCGGCTAATATTATTGCCTTTCACTTAACCATTACCTCTCTCTCTCGCTCTCTCGATCTCCGTAGAACATGATTCGGACGCAAGAACCTCCACGGAACTTCAGACTTACTCGTCAGATGCACTCATGACTCAGACACGTGGCGTGTACTCCCGACTCGGACTATCGAACTGTGAGTCCGACTTGGACGCGGGAGATGAACTGCTTAAAGGGACTCTGAAGCGAGACGAGACGTGAGACGTCGCGAAGGTGGCTCACGTGGTCGTGCCGATCTCGCCACTTCATGTAAGGCCGAAACAGAGCGTTGGCAACGGCTGCGGCGTCCGAACCGCCATTCGGGCGAGCTCGTTTTGCTGCTGGCGCCTCTAGTTAAGCATGAGCTGTGCAAGAGGCTTGGCGTGGTGGTTGGTAAGGGATGTTGATAAATAGCGATGATGAATAAGCTACAGATTGCCCCCCCCCCTCAACCTCCCGAAATCAAACCGGAATGAATATGATGATCACGCTACAGTCTCTTTGCGTGGACTTCTGACTTTCCATCCTGAGTTGGACTATAGGGATTCGGACTCACTCACGTCTTTGGACTCCTCTATGTTTATACGTTTCGGTTGCCCCGCCACGGTGGTCTAGTGGGTAAGGTATACTCGGCTGCTGGCCCGCAGGTCGCGGGATCGAATCCCGGCTGCGGCGGCTGCATTTCCGATGGAGGCGGGAATGTAGGCCCGTGTGCTCAGATTTGGGTGCACGTATAGAAACCCCAGGTGGTCAAAATTTCCGGAGCCCTCCACTACGGCGTCTCTCATAATCATATGGTGGTTTTGGGACGTTAAACCCAATATATCATATGCGTTTCGGTTGGTTAGGAAAAACATCCTGCCGGGTCCACTCCGTACGTGAAAGCTGTCAAAGCAGCGTCACAGTTTTGCCTCTCTATTGCCTATACGACGGGTGGCTCGATGCCGCATTATCGATGGAAGTGAAAATGCTGTAGGCACGTGTGCTTAGATTTGGGTGCACGTGAAAGAAGCCCAGCTGGCCGAAACTTCGGGAGCCCTCCCCTACGGCGTCTCTCATAATCATATGGTGTTTTTTGGACGTTAGACCCTAGATATTATTATTAACTTATTGATATGGAGTAGCAGAGGTGATATGACCCTCAACCTCTCCACAGCAACACAGTTATAACGGAACATAGAAGAAAAAGAAGCGGCTCTCGCCTTCCAGTTGGCTTACCCGAATTCATGAAACAACCTGTGAAAGTTACTTTTTTTCTTTTTTTCGGAGACAAATTCTTAGTGCGCAGAAGCAATCACGCATACCAGATATTTACTCGGTATATGTGCATATGTTTTGACGGCAACGACATTTATTCGCGACGACGTTGTTGTTTTTTAGATGTAAAACTGTCGCCTAAGTAGTTCAGGAGGATGCGACGGGACTAGAATATTGCGACTTTCTTAATATCCACTGTAGAAACGCGGGACATTCAACGAGCATTAAAAATATTATGGTGTTCAAGCGCATACCTAATAGTTTGCGAAATTGCATACTCGGCATAGCTTTGGCGCGACAGAACGAAAGAAGGGGCACGTAAGGCAAAAAAAAAGGGGGGGGGGCATGAAATGAGAACGAAAAAAAAAATGTGCGCACCACTTTCAGAAGCGAGTTTTATTGCCCCGCTTTCACGAACAGCCATGCATGACGATATTACTGCACTTTTCCGTCATTCCTATTCTTTTCTTTCATATTTTTCATCACCACCGTACTGCGCTACCTTGCGTAAGTGCAACAAATTGAAACATATTTCTTTTCTATATTTTGTGCGGCACTATCTAATGAGACAGCCACGAGTTCTACTCTTACGTAATTTTGTTGAATTTCTTTTTTTTTTAGAAAAGAGCACCTAGCGACTCGTGACACACTTGATGGGAATACTGATGATACACCCATCTCGGTGCTCCACGATTTGAGAAGGTTCTCTTTTTAGATTAACATACAGCGATGCAAGCTTTCTTAGAACCAGCTGTTGTCGTCGTGAATTACAAGACGGGACGTGCTAATCTGAACATATTATTGTGTCAGCGTAGTTTGTATAGAGGGTAAAAGACACAAGCCACACTATGCGAGTTATTCGTTTTTGTTTTTCATTTCTTAAGTGCATATTTCTCAAAAGCGATTTCTCTAAATTTTCATAGTTGATATAGACTATACTTTACGCACGGGTTTCGGCACCGCCGTAGGCTCTGTACCCTTGACACCTGCTTTCTTTAACAACGCAACAAACAGTGTTTAGTTGGATTTGTACGCATGAAAATGGTCGGCTAGTTGCGTTGGGCGTTTCGTGGCGTTATTAATTCACGTCATGAAAAAAAGAAAACATTTGTTTTACAGCCCAAGGTGATGGCACCCCTACGTATTACGTAAGATCGTCTACAGACCAGATTGGTTTCTACACTCTAAAACAAGAGCGAGCAAAAAGGGTGTCTTTTTGTCCCACAACAATAATCGGCATCTATATTGCTTTCCATCCTTGCGCTATCGCCCCGTACCCGGTACATTCCGGTCACGATTGACATGCCCATTGTCAGGGTTACATTGCATTCTCGATAGGAAAGTGGCCAGCGCCGAGTTTTCAAGAAAAAAAAGTGCACGCAAATCTGATGACGATTATTGTTGTGGGACAAAAAGACACTCTTTTTACTCGATATTTTTTTTAGAGTGTATAGTATCATTTCCCTGTTTAGAGGATGCGTACGTCATGCAATCTCGACCACAGTTATCATCTGTCGTCGGGGCCAGCACAGGGATTTTTTACGTCACAGTCGACCACGAGAGAGCACTGGAGCCAAGCGTGCACAAGCGTCCCCGTCTGTGCCCCTCGCCTTGCATTGTTGAAGGGAATAAGGAACCGGTTTGAACCGGACACGTGCGGAAGCCCGGAAGCAGTTCAGTCTTATCAGCTAGCGCAGTAAGCGCGATAAGGATGCAGCGTCGCGAGTCCACAAAACGGGATTACCCACCTCCACTCACCGGACGGATGGTATTTCGTTTTCCTGCGGAATGCAAATCAAACGCAAAGCTTGCGTGGCAAAGGTCAACGTGCGCGCCCCCAACACGTGAGGTTGATGAACCTTCAAAACTAGCGCACACTAATCATTGAGGCTGTGTTCTCGCAATTCACAACAGCTAGCAAAGATTTTATGCGAAGCTCCGGTAACGTCAGCGCAAAACAGCGTGGATAGGAGCCACAGAAAGCGGGTTTGTGCCAAGCAGTTTCTTACATAACATAGTCATGCGTAGTGCAGTATACCAAAGAGATGCGAAAGGGAATTCGGGGTGAGGTTGGGTGATAAGAGGAGGGGAGGAGGCAAAGCATAGCATAGCCAGAGGCGGGAAAGGTGAATTCAAAGCAGGAGAAGCGACGCGAGGGCGGGGAGAAGGAAGAGGCAAGCAGCTCCGTGGTTTTCTCACTATTCGCGCGACGAATGCCTAGCTGCATGCCCCAATTTCGAACTCTTGAATTTTCTTTAAACCAGCCGTTATGTGTCCATGGCGAACGAAAAAGTCCACGCCATGATGACGTCATCGCGCATCGCTTAGTGATTGGCTGCACAGCTGTGCACCTGATTCGCTACCATACATTGTTACACTAAGACTAAGTGCTCCTGTCTGCAAGCAGCCACATGGTTATAGCGAACTTTGTCGTGCCAGACGTGACGTATAAAGCTCGCGCGTGGCGACGGTGCGCGGCGCTTGACGCAGACATGGGGATGCCGAAGGAGGCTCACACTGCTGATGATGAAGCCGCTTTCCGGGAATCACGGCTACCTGCCAAGCGAGAGTGCTGGGGAGCTCTTCCCACGATTTGCGACCCTTGGGCATGTCCGGTTCACTGGAGCGCTTCTCAGTTATATATACACACACACAAAAAAAACGCCAGGCCTGCGCGGAAGGAGCGGCGCAGTCACAGCGAGAACTACAGAATAGCGACATTTCAGAGTATTTCAATAGGACACTAAGTTGACGAAATGTAGAGTATCAGGGCTCTTAAACAAACTCGACAAGTCTTACCGTGTGTATGAATGTAAGTTTAGACGTTTGAAGAGCGATGCAGGGAATGTGTACAGGCATTTCAGGGGCGCCAGGTGGGCGGCCGCGTTAGACCTATCTATAAGGCTAACGTGATAAAAGTCTATGCACGGCCTCCAAGACGTGCGTCCAAAAGTGAATCTCGGGGGGCAGCATTCGTTGTGGCGAAACGCATTCCGTCATTCTCACTTGTGTCGAAAGTTGTGAAAGTTGCGTGGGGTCAAAATTACGTTGCGCAAAAAAAAAAACCGGAAAAAGGCGGCGTGCTCAAGCGAATTAGGAGAGGCCGAATTCGACATGTCCAAGGATCGGACACCGCGACAATAGCTCCCCTGGACGGGATTCGTTTATACAACGCAGTACAGCAGCAACGGTGAGAGGCGACTGTACTATAGACTGGATTGTAACTTGGTATCTTTTGGCATTAAATTTCAGATGCATCTCTTGCTCGTGTATTTGTCCCGCGGCGTCGGCGTTGTCGTCGGCGTCTGCACTCACACTACACATGAGCAACTCTCCTCCTTCCCTCTCTCTTTCCTCTCCAACGCTCCCCCTCTCGCCTCGCAACGCCGATGCAGGAAGCGTGTGCTAACCTACTCCCGCTCTCCTCAGGACATTCCTCCCTGCGGCATTAACAACCAATATATCGCATGCTCGCCCTTTTCCCCTTTATCCTCTTCTACGCTTCCCCTCTCTCGCCTCGCAACACCGACGCAGGCAGCAACTGCTACCAAATTTTCCGAATGAAAAAAAAATCGATTGTTCACGCTGCACAACAGTTCACTAGCCACCCCGTATATAGGAACTGGAACCTCAAAGGTAGCGCCGGTGGAAGATTTCGTCTGTACGTTGTTGAACAATGAAAACTGAAAGCGTGCGCATTAACTAAACGCGGACTACGGGTCTCTGTGACCAATCGGAGTCTTCTGTCTTTCACTGTTCATAAACAGTGATTTGCATGTTCCAGTAGGAAACACCGGTCCACCCCTGCGTGCTATCCGCCTGCCCTGGTTTCTCTCCAGCGGCCGACGGCTTCCCATACGCGCAAAGCCACTAAAGCCCTCTTGTACTTTTTAAGGACCACCAGACTTCACGACCGCTTGTGAAATAACTGTGCGAGACCGTGCTGTGTAGTCTCGAGCTGACTATTCATGCTTCTCTTTCTTACTCCTCTTCTTTTCTATCTCTTTCCGTTCTATTATTCTCCTTTTCCCCCACCCCAAGTGTAGGGTAGCCAACCGAGCCAAGCTTGGTTAGCCTCCCTGCCTTTCCTCTCTATTTAGCTCTCTCTCTCTGTCTCCAGCGGAACGCCGCGATGAGTGTCAGCGTCAACGTCACCTCCAGTGTAAGCGTTAGCGCCCGCTAATTCGCATCTACCGTATACACATAGTTCCCTTTAGCGGGCGACGGCGTAATTTTTTAAAGACGATAGCCTTTCTTGGGGACCTTCGACGCAAAATTTTTTGTCTGTCGGTCTGTACATTTGTCTGTTTGTCCGCCCTTAACGGTACCCTAAACAGCACCAAAGTGATCAAACGATATTCCAAACGGGCGACCCCAACCGCAGCACCTACCAATATTGCCCAAGGTTCAGCTTTCATACTTATTACTGTCAAATAAAAAGCAATCATTGCGCATATCTTAGGCACCATAACAACATGCCAATATTATGTATGTGTACGTTTTACTAAAAAAGCCATACATTAGTAATTCTGACAACCGTACCGTTTATCACGCTGCACGGACCATGCAACGCTTGCACGAAAAGGCAAGTGTTTCCAACGCTTTGCAAAGACGACACGGTGGTGGCCTCATAGAATTTCCTAAAATTAACTAGAGGGGACACTGGCGCTGCGATTGTTCAGCGACCATGGGAATGATGGGTATAGTACACACATTTGCCTAGTCTTCGTACTTGTGGGCGGCGAATCGTACTTGCGGCTTCATTTATTGCTGTGTTTTGGTTTTATTTTGAAAGAAAGATTCAACCCTTTTGAACTTCGTGACCCCATTTGGAGAGGTAATCTAAAAGAATAAGATGGTGAAGCGCAGCCGCTGACCGTTTGCTAATATTTTTTTGTAAGAAAACAGTTCCAAGCTACACGAACACAAACGGAGCCAAAAGCAGGCCAGAAGTACGAATATTAGACAAATGTGTATACTACCCATCATTCCTCGCTGAAGCGCCGCGCGTTGAAGTTCCCATAGACACTAGCACCAGAGTTCCCTCTAGTGTATATTAAAAAACTCTATGGTGGCACCTACCTACTCGTCACCTTACGTTCTACACTTTATCACCTCAGAGACGGGCGCACACGCCATCCGCTTCGTTTACCAAGATAACTGCCAGATAGCGCTCATGTCTCACGTGTGACGTGCCTTGATGCACTCGTTCGCCTCCGCTACACGCTCGAGGCACTCTAACGCAGTGCCTACAGAATACCATTCACCGACTTTTTTTTTTTTTGCGCAGAACATCATATAAACCTTTTGTTCACTCTCTCCAGACGCAAGACTATCGCCTTTCGACGACATTTGCAGTGTAACATGCAGATACGGGGCCAATTTTTTCAGGGGGCCGACTTGCGGAAGACCGCGACTATTAACGTTTAAAGAGCTCGTTACGCAGAAAGTTCACTGTCTGTGCCGACATCGTTTATTGTGAGTGAAAAATCAAGTATATTGTTTGAAGTGAGCACTATAGGAACAGAATATTGATTGATTTGTGGGGTTTAACGTCCCGAAACCACTATTTGATTATGAGAGACGCCGTAGTGGAGGGCTCCGGAAGTTTTGACCTCCTGGGGTTCTTTAACGTGCACCCAAATCTGAGTTCACGGGCCTACAACATTTCTGCCTCCATCGGAAATGCAGCCGCCACAGCCGGGATTTGATCCCGCGACCTGCAGGTCAGCAGCCGAGTACCTTAGCCACTAGACCACCATGGCGGGGTGGAATAGAATATCGCTATCGTGTCCAACTCTTAAAGGTGAAGCTTAAAGGTGTCTGAATTTTTATTCAGTAAAATGCCTATTTTTCTTACTATGTTTTGTAAAACACCCTCTATCACAATTGTAGTGGGGTGGGGAAGCCCTAGGGCACCCTGCCCCCCTCCCCCCTTTTGCACGAGCGGCCACGCGGGATAATGTGGCTACGCACTTGCTCTTAAAATATAGTTCCGCTCGGGTATGCTGGGTGCCGAACTGTTTAGGGCGCATGTTTCCGCGAAAAGAAAAGCGTCGCATTCTTAGCATGCTTTTTGCACACGACAGCAGAAGCGCGAGCTGCTTGATGGTGCTTAAAGGGGCCCTGTAATACTTTTTGAGCATGGTCAGAAAACGCTGCCGATTGGTAGCAGAGGCTACCAAGAACACGCGAGCCAAATGTTACAGTGCAGCACGCGGCCTGCAATTCACAATAGATTATCGAAGTCAGCTAAAAATCGCTTTATCTTCCCTCAACAAATCAAGAAATAAGCCCAAAAATCACTCGTAGTAAGCTCTTCTATCAGCAATTGGCTTATTCGAATATGGCGCGCTTGGTTGTTACAGAGATCGCCGCGAGAGGCCGTCACTTGTCCAGGCGTGCGCGCGCGATCGCACTGAGAAAGCAGCGTATTTGAAGAAAAAAAAAGAAGAAAAAAATGCTCAAGGTCACGAAGCACACATGACGTTTTTTGTTTGCCCCTCCCATTCCTCACTGCTTAGCTTCCAGTGCTTTCGCCGGGACGAGAGAAGAGAGAATGCGATCTTGTGACAAATCTTTGTAACTCCGCCAGTACTGAACGGATTCTTAGAATTTTTGCGCCGTTGAATTTGTGAGGCAATACGCTTTTCCAGTTAACTAATTCCATGGTTACTCAAAAAAGTATTTCAGGGCCCCTTTAAAATATCCGGACAGTAATGCACCACTGCCAGCGAGCTCCTGTAAAATAGTTATTATGATGGCCATGGCTTCGCACATCGCGAATGATGGTCTCCGTGAGGTGACATTTTCTCAGCTGCGCAAAGTGAGGGCGGCTGTGTAAGGTGATTAAAGCCTGCTCAGGACAGCTTGACGTGCGAGGGGTGCCCTGCGTTTGCTGTTGTATGTGTACGCTGCGATGCAGGAAATAGAGGTGGGAATGCAACTACGAAAGAAATAACTATTGCAGCGTTATCAAATTGATTCGCTAAAGTATTATCGCCTGCGCAAAGTGAGGACGGCTGTGTAAGGTGATTAAAGCCTGCTCAGGACAGCCTGACGTGCGAGGGGTGCCCTGCGTTTGCTGTTGTATGTGTACGCTGCGATGCAGGAAATAGAGGTGGGAATGCAACTACGAAAGAAATAACTATTGCAGCGTTATCAAATTGATTCGCTAAAGTATTATCGCCTCCTCATTAGCTTGCTATCTGGCTTTCGTAACTGCCATTCTGTCATGTTTGCTAAATGAATATCGTACTCGAAGTTCTCATGCTTTAAATGTAACAACTTTTTTTTTTCACTAGCACGTAGAAACGCTTCCTTTCGTCTCGTGCACTGTCCTCTGAATCAGCATCATCTGGTAATGACTGATTTTGCCTATAAACGAGTGTCCAGCAGTCCTTCAAATTTTTGAGGAACACATTATTTTATTTGTGTATTTTCCCTTTTCCCTTTTTTGTGTTCATTCCAAAACGCTAGCTGTCCAAAATATTTGCCTGTACTCAACCCGAGTATGTTGTTCCCACTTCAGATATTCTTACTTCAATAATAATAAGATGAGAACGAAGAATTAAACACACACAATGTATGAGAGCTAGGGAACCAAGCAGACAAAGACATTTAAACGTACCAGTAGTTTTAAGTGGAAATTCTGGAGCTTTACTAGTATATAGTGTCAGCAATATGATTACGTGGCACAGCTGGGCATCCCGGATAAGCTTTGACTAGCCAAATAAAACTACTTGGTGGGCTAGCTGGTCACATGCTTACTGAAATGCAAAAAGACGCGCGCCATGAAGGCAGAAAAACTAAGCACAGTAAAATTTGACCTGCTTGCTTTCATTAACGTGAAGTCAAATAAAAGTACACAGTCGTTTTTTTTTTGTTTGTAAACATTGAAATGCGCCAGGGTAACAGCGTCGGAATTGCACAATGATGACAACAAAGCGAGAGATGCGCGGTTCTTTTTTTTCTTTTTGTCGCGGAGTACATGCGTTGCGCACATGCACGTCTATCATTGCAGCGGCGGCGAGTCGCATTATAACACAAGTGTTTAACTGATGGAAGACACCTGGTGCGACTGACACAAAGATGTCGCAACTAGTCGATTTGTTTTGCATTCTTGAAGCGCTTAGTCATTGCCGGAATCTGCTGCATGAGCGCCGCCATTGACGTTTGCTTCGTTGAATCGGCCCAAACACACGCATGAAGAACACTGGTAACGATGAAATGGAACTGCCACTAGTTATAACGGCAACCATTGTTGTGCAAAGCACTCGAGGGACATGTACTATGGCACAACGAAGCGCCAACGAAGCGACACCGTATAAGGGCGTTTCGTAGTCCTATACATTCAATATGGTCACGTATACAGTCGGCCACAAAGTTATACGGACCACGCGAGCAGGGGCTGAAATTGCCGTATACATGGTGGCAAGCCGTTTGCGGTCGAAAGCATTGCTCTGGTAAACGCGCGGCCACAGCTATGCACTCGATAGCAGACGGCTCGTCACTACGCTTCATCTCACTAATATCGTTCAGCAGTCCTGCCAAAGCCACGGCGTGTAATCAAGCCACATGCTTGCGCAGGAAAAAGAAATAGTTCTAGTCATAATTACCTCACAATTTGCAAAGTTGAGAGGATGATGATGATTAAAAACTTTATTACACCCATTGTTAAATGGGTGGGGGTGGAGTCACTAGTCCGGGACCCCATTGGCTTGCGCCCCAGTCCTTGCGCTGGCCACTAGGGCATCTTGGCTGGACAGGGCCGCCTCCCTACCATCTCATTTGCCCTTGTTTAGCATACACTGCTGCACATCAGTAAGTAATGCGTCTGTTCTTCATCGCAATTACGTCGCATTTTTTTATTTATGCATCCGTAACCACCGGTAACTGTAGTTACAAATCAACATGGCAGAGCCCATTCAGACGCGACAACCCTCTTCGATCCAAACTTGCCCTTGCTGCTTGCCCAAAGCGCTTACACGAACAAATAAATGCTGTACTGAGCTATTGCTTTGTGCCAACTCACGCTGAGGACAAAGCTTCGGGTTGGTTCCGTCGTTGTTATCGATATAAGCTGCTTCCTTAGCGACAACAGCTAAGCCTAACACGCCGAGAAGTTCATAGCGGTTCATATAAACAGCACAGTGTGATGATGAGTACATTGCTTCCGAGCGCCAAGGCATAAGGAAGCAGACAGAGGGAGAAGGCAGGGAGGTTAACCAGAAAGACGTGCGGTTGGCTGCCCTACACTGGGGGAGGAGGGTTAAGACATAAATATGGAGCAAATACAAGCGTCCGTTTGGAACTTGCGGGTGCATGCTAACGACAACGACGTGACAAACTCGTGGCGGAGGACACCAGCGTCTACAGGTGCAGCCATGTTTTGTTTTTTTGTTTTTTTTTTGCGCTGCCGTCTGCTTGCCGAACGTGTGCACGCACTTAGCAGACAACGCGGTGCGGGTGAAGACGTGTGGAGGGGCTAACCACCCTTACTCTTCGCTAATGGGCCCTGTAGCCTCGACAGTGCTAAAGGGAACTTTTGAGATGGAGTATAGATGGCTTAGACGACAACTTGGGCACGTGCCTATGTGGTCCGTATTATTTTGCCGCTAGCTGTACATTATTCACAGATAAAAATGCGACGGAGACAGCGCGTGGCCACTGCGAGTTTTAAGGAGCACCTCCTGTGCATGCCTGTGAAAGTAGGCTATCGCATTGTGGTATGATGCGAGGAGGCAGCATGCAGTGGCCGTAGTCAGGGTGTTGATGAGTCTAAAGACACGGGGCTGCATTTTTCAAAGCATTGCGGTTTAGGAACCTTGAAGAAGAAATAGAGCTTTGACTGCTAGAAATAACTAAGAAAAGATCATCTGGTGGGAAGCTAAAGTCGAGGCAAGGGTGAAATGTGCTCTCACTACACATATTACATTATGAGTTACGCATATAGGCGACTCCAATCAAAATTGTACCCGATCCATCCATCTAATCATGTGTTTTTTGGACGGGTACCCGGTTATATCCGCGCCGGAGGTGGTGGCGAGCCTCTGTAACCCAGCGTCTGGGGGCGAGGTACCTCACACGAATGGACAATGGTCCACTCTGCCATGGTGTGTTCCCGAGGAAGGCTAACACCTTAGTTCGCAGTGTGAACAGAACAGTGCCGGAATGGCTGGGAGAATGGTAAGCTCCTGTAATCTTACGACTCAGAAGCGCTGGCATTAGGAACGCATTCCTTGAGACAAGACCAGACAGACTAGGCAGCATTGGCAGGAGGTGCTTGCGTCCCTCTGTAATCCAGCGTATGTGGATGCCGCAGCTATTGTCGGTCCTTGCACGCCAGGCAGAGAAGTTTCCGGTCCATTCCATGATCCAGGTACCTGGACGGTATGGGTGGTGGCGCGCCCACGTAATCCAGCCTTGTTGTAGCCGCGACCTCGGATCATGCCTTCCCCACCTCCAAGAGGTCTACCGCGGGAAACATGTCGAGTCGGATGCTCACACGGCTTAGAGAGAGTGAACAGCGGGGAGTCCACCTCGCCTCCACGGTTCTCGTGTAGAGGTTCCCGCTGGCGTGGCACTGCTACGCAAATGGTGGCACATGAGGGTCGCTAGTCTTTGTTGGCGTTATGCGCAGAGCGCGGCGCTGGGCTTGCGGCCCTAAGAGGCTTGGCTATTTTGATAATGGACCACTCTTTGAAACCCGCCACCGAGTGGCGGCGGCACTAAGCGCAGGAGGTACGCCGTGGCCTCCGCGATCGGCGGCCCGCGGCACCGCCGGCAGCAAATCGCGGAGGCCACGGGTACGCAGAAACACTGGTTTTAGGCAGAGCCAGCGTAAAGCTGGAATTTCCGCAGATCTTTGGACGTTGAAAATGAAAGACGAAACAGAAATGATTGACTGATTAGCGCTCATCGTCATAGATCAGTCACCATTCGCGAATAAAAAAAAAGTGCAGTCATCTGCTATGTAAAAACTGCGCATGCACACAATTAGAAGATGACATGGCAAAATTGAAAGGATATGCTCGAAGTTATGTCTTTTTAATTTAAAGTGTGCCCTGAATCTTCGCGCGGTACGATTTCCGTGTTGTGAATATATCGGAATGACGCGGTCATTTTCACATCGCCAAATACTAACCCGATCACCTTTTTATCACGAAGATAGGTAGTAGTGCTATCTAAGCGAAGTGTGAGTTAGGAAGGTATAGGCAGAAGAATGAATCTTAACTAATTAGCAAAACTGGACACGTTATACCTTGAAACCCATACCTACAGTCTTTGAGAGCAAGTAGCTAAGTCTGTGGAAGCATAATCATTGGCATGAAAATCCACTTGTGATGCTGATCAGGATAGCTGACAAAAAAAAAGAACAAAAAGTCTAGCAGTTCCGCGCACTAACACATCCGATGAGCGATGCCCCTTTGAAATTGGACGCAAATCAACTAAGCCCCTGATGTCGTTGCTCGCTTTCGTGAAGACGTTAAGGTGGGGAACGGTTGGGAAGAGCGTTTATTGCGCTCGGTGGCGGAACGACCGAGCGAGGGAGTGTGCATGCGGCGCAGACCATTTGCCGCCGCGCCTGCACTAGCCAGGAGCGCGCACCTGTTGTTTTGATTGGCGCGCTTGCCAGCATTGGGAGGATCGGGGGTTGAGTGCGAGCCTAAGGAGCTTCGCTCCTTGAAGAAAAGTGTTGTGGCTCGGGCGAGTTGGTTATCCATGAACTTAGCTTCTATTAGCGCGGTACATATGAAAAGGAAAGAGGAAAGAATACAGAGACGTCAAGACAGGTAGGCGCTAAATTAGCGCCTACCTGTCTTGACGTCTCTGTATTCTTTCCTCTTTCCTTTTCATATGTACCGCGCTAATAGAAGCTAAGTCCTTGAAGAAAACTCATAAAGGTGAGAGCAATAAAGTTTCGCATCCATTCATAAGGCTAAAATGCACTGATTGCTAATCTCAGTGCCTATAAATGTGTCGCTGAGCACGCTTGATTGTTGATAGAAGCGGTGGCCGCCGGATAAGCCGACAATGTTCTTCATGGTGAAATAACGTCAAGACGGCAAAATCAGGCTACTTCTCAGAAAGACTGGCGTGCCCCATTACGAACAGTTAGACGTCTTGCGTCATATAAAACTCGTGTTTAATGTGCGATCAAACGAATGACAAAAAGGACGTCCAACATTCGCAGAATAAACACATTCTCCGGCTATTTTGCCTAGAAGTCGACACGTCATGCATCGACGCTGCAGAATGCATAAAAAATTGTTTGTTCTAACTAGGAACAGCTGATACAATGAGTGCTGCAATGAGGAAGACAATTTGGTGAATCGGAATATAATCGTAATTCCACACACAACTGGAACGGAGTGTGGCGTCCATTTAACTAATTACGTCTCCTGTTCGCACTGGCCATAGCTGGCACTATACGTCAACAACGCTGCCATACGCTCCCATACCCTGTGCTCAAAATCGTTACCCCCTTTTTCTAACCCCCCCCCCCCCCCATTCCCATATAGTTGAGTACGAAGTACTCGAAATCGTTAAATATTTTTTTCTAAACACACATTCCCATAGCTACACTCTAAAAAAAATATCGAGTAAAAAGGGTGTCTTTTTGCCGCATAACAATTATCGTCATCAGGCTTGCTGCATGCGCTTCCTTTCTTGAAAATTCGGCGCTGGCCACTTTCCTATCGAGAATGCAATGTGACCCTGATAATGGGCATGTCGATCGTGACCGGATTGTACAGGGCGCGGGGCGATAGCGCAAGGATGGAACGCAATATAGATGACGATTATTGTTGTAGGACAAAAAGACACCTTCATTACTCGCTCTTTTTTTTAGAGTGTAACAACATTTGGATCTGGCTGTACATACATGAGATCGTGAAAATTGGCATCGTGTATTGCCACTGGCTCGAGAATGGCTACTGCAACAATGCCCGAAATGGCCACACGTTTCCAAAGTGCGCAAAATCAAGCGATTGCCGATTAGCATAGAATCAGTTATAAAGAAAACGATGTCAACAGATCATTCCGACATCTTTTGGCCACAGAAAGACACGCAAAAGAGCTAGACTTCATATATAATTTAAGCATCGTTTGTAAAAACGCGGAAGCAAATACTTGTCTTCCATAGTTATCCCACAGAGCCACTATTGGCTAACAAAAGTTGATCGCGATCGCCACGACAAACTCACCGACTTGTAGTTCGGGTCTCTCATCTTCGAAAGTCACCACAGAGTGAGTCACTAGCAGAGAAGTGGTGAGTGAAGCCAGGCGGGATCCACGAGCAAAGAGTCAACGGGTGACGATAAAGAGGTAGAATAGCCCGTGGAATATTTAGAGTAAACGACGCCTGCACTGCGTGAATGGCCGCCGACGAATGAATGTCAAAGTGCGTGCATGCCTGCGCGCGTCCGTCACACTTGGGATGGTTTTGCGCTGTCAGCTGGATTGATTACTCGAGCTTGCGTGCACACCGAATGACTTTTGAACATTCCTGTCGTGCTTGCGGCACTTCGGAACGGGAAATCAGTGAAACGGACGGAGCGTTCCCAGCTGTAATTAGTAAGAGTATGCACACGCTGCAGTGTGGCTCCAATGTGCGACGCCACCACGACTGCGCAGTGTAATGGGAAACTGAGAGCCTCTGAAACTGCGCACGCGCCTAAAACAGTCGGTACTCTAGGGGTGCAAAAGGATATCACTGACTAAATCAATACCTGTCATGTCAGAGTATACTGCACGACGAATCACGACGGCTTGGATGCTGCGTCTGCGCTAGAAATAACGCGAAAAGGCCCGCAGCTTTACAAGAGGCTTCAAACAATTAAAGAAAACAGAAGACAAAGTAGCGGCGCTTCCAAGAAAGCTAAAGTCATCGTCTACTAAGTTTTGCGTGCCATGCAATGCTGCCGTTTACGTGGCCTAACAGTTCCAGTGTAAAACCTATCTGCGCTATAGACATCACTGCCACAACATAACAGCAACTATGTTATGCGATAAGAACACGATATGGCGGAGCCTGGGAAAAGCACAGTTAACTGCCGCGAAGTTATCTTTTTTACACGCTGGCGATCGTATGTATGCATAGCGATCTTGACTATTGAGGCGAAGGCCTTAGATGCCCCATCAAACGCTAAATTTGACCGTCACCGTCCAGCGGCATGGAGGACGACCATGCAAAAAGTAATCATCACGTAATGATGTCACCCTACGAAGTCATGATGGCGGGACCGATCGGCAAGCCTTGTGCCATGATAAGGACATCACATGATGACGTCACTTCGTGACACCGCAGGTTGGTCAATGATGTTTTGATCACGGACGCCATTGAAAAACACGTTAGGTGCGGAAAGCTATACGAAGGCTGGCGGGACAGGATCACTACATCGAGTGAAAAGAAAAAAAAGTGGTTGGCTTTCACCATCGAGCTGTATGAACGCTCAAGGCACACTGCGAGTACTTTAATTTTCTATTGTTTTTTCCTTGCTTAGTTATTAATTTTTTATTTATTTATTTATAAATACTACAATCCCTAGTCGGGACTTTGGTAGGGTGGGAAGATGAACAATGCATGATCTGGTACTACGAAATGTGTGGAACAAGTGGTAGGCGTAACCAGGTCACATAATTCGTATGACGTAAAACAGAAAGTGACCTATCAAAAAAATGAAACGCGGTTACACATCTGAACATACACGTACGCATGCATACCAATACATATATAGCAATCCTCAATGCAATTACGTGCACACAAGAACAAAATACCGAGTGTAGGTAAATAATATAGCAATAACGAAATGAAACACAAATACATGCATAGACCTTCAAGAATAAATGTGCACTCTTACTAAGTACGCATGTGTGCATATATACGAAATATAAATGAGATCCAGGTTCATGAACACAGACTAGAAGTAAAACTTGCCAATGAAGACTGTAACACTTGCTCATTTGTTAATAAATTCCAATCATTCACCGTTCTGGGGAAAAAAGAATATTTAAATGCATTATTTCGCGTTTGATGTGGTGTTAGTGTTCTATCATGCCGTAATCTTGTGCTGTATCTAGAGGTATCGATATCAGATTCGTGATATAGGGATGACTAGTTCTAACGCATCGTACCATCCCAAGATATAGTATTCAATTAAAAAAAACAGCCTCATATGGTCAGTCGATCGGCCCAAATATTCGTTGAATTCTAACTGCAGCCCTCGGTATTCAGACAGACAAATGCGTTGCATGTGACTGTTGCAGATAACGTTGGCGAAAAATTTAGGTACCCTTGCCCTGGGGGGAAAATGACGGCAAGCGAAATGAAATTAGCCCGCGAAACTTGAAGGGTGCTTGAGCTTTGCCATCAGGAATCGAACTCAGAAGCGTATAATCGAGCCCCGCTCGCATCACCTTCTCAATCGCTAGCCTGCCGATAGTTATAGCTCGAGGACAGAACGACGACAAAGATACAAGAAGGACATGAACCATGGATTAGAGGCTACAAATAAACAAACAAACGAGCGCTAACTTCCAACCTCGTGTCCTTCTTGTCTCTTTGTCGTCGTTCTGTTCTCGCACTATAGCTATCGCCATGTCATTCCAACTAGCCCAAACTGCCACACTTCTACGCTAGCCTGCTTTCGCTTCCCGTTGGACATCTGAAACATGCCGCAAGAAAACCAACGCTTGTGCGCGCAACAACAGTTGTTTCAAACTATGCTAGAATACTGACTGCGGGTATTGCTTTTAACTAAGTGCCCGATACCTAATAGTTATTCCATTTGCGAAATGACTATACACGTCCGTAAAGCAACATGCGCAAGTGCACAGCTGCACACTTCGTTGATGCTGTTGCAGGCAGTTATGATTGTTTATGTCTGTTCACTTTGTAAATGGCGGATCTTCAAACCAAAAACTGGGTGCGCAATTCCCATGCTTTGACGTCTGGTGCAATTGCACTATTCCGGATCCTAACAGCGCCTGCAGTGGAGATCGCCGAAATCGAAACTGGTGTCCCTCGGCCCCCGAAATTATCAAAAGCGCCAGTAGACAACCTTGGAGAACGGCGTTCACACCTTTCTTAAGGGAAAAAAAAATTTACAAGATTGTGAAACCTGATGTCGCTTGTCCAGTGTCTGTCATCGAGTTTTGTCCACCGAAAATCATGGCACGTACCTCGTTGACGCTGGCGCGCATGCTCACACTATACGAACCCGGAAAAGGGACCTGTTCACACCTTTTCCACGCAATATTACTTGTATCAATGAGACTACCCGAACAACATGACACTGTTACAGTTTTTTTTTTCTTTCAAAACAGTTTTGAGCAAAAGCGTGGTTGTGTGGCAGAACGCCTGCCTGCTTGCCAAGCATTTGTTTAGTTTGATTTCCATTCAAAGAGAACATTTTCCCCGTGTAGGGTAGCAAACTGGGCTTGGTATAGTAAACTTCCCTACTTTTCTGATATCGTCTTCTTCTCTCTCTCTCCAATTTCATTTACACCTCTTGAATATTCGCTCACAACCAACGACACGGAAGCCAAAATTCTGCAAAACGGGCTTTTAACACTGTCGACCCCATTTTTAATGGTGTCGATGTCACCCATTAGGAGATTCGGAGCACTTCCGGTAATACTTTTTTAGGGGCGAAACTCCTGAGGCAGTGGGTCGTTCCCTCCTTTGTAGTAGTAGTAATAGTAGTAGTAGTAGTATGTAGCCACCTCTAGTTTATGAGTTGCTCAATAGATGGCGTTGTGTGTATGTCCTTGTGGAATAATATAAATAGATGGCGTTAGTGATTTTCGCAGCATATTTACAAGGTGAAAGATGATGAGTAGGGCGAAGCGTCCATCCATCCATCCGTTCGCCCGTCCGTCCACCCATCCGTGCTTCTGTGCGTCCGTGCTTCCGTTTGTCAATCTATGCGTCCGTCCGTCCATGCGTCCACCCGTGCTTTTGTCAGTCTGTCTGTCCGTATGGTCGCGCGGACGAATAGACAGACGCATGAATGGATGGACACACTGACGTACGCTTCGTCCGACTCATCATCGTTCACTCCATGGATATGCTCTAATTTTTTTTCTGCTCCACGCTGACCAAGTCTGTTCCATCAGCAGATTGAGAGTGCAGATATCGAACAGCTCCTTCGTGAGATCCACTTTACGGAGCAACTTATTCTATACTCCGCGAAAGTCGGCGGGTTAGACCGGAAATCGCAAGTGCCACGTGCCTTGAAATGGTGCCAGCTTTGGGCACGCCAACGGACGCTGGTCGCGTCGGACCTCACGTTTTGTTAGCATGGTGTCGCTGAGCCCAGCATGTCCACTCATGCAAGAAGAATGAGGCGCGCATCGCATTCCATTCTGACTCTGCCATTTGCTCCAGAGGAAGCTCGTGTGTTCTATTGGTTAAAGTCTCTTTACTATTGGTTAAAGCCCCTACCATTGGTAGATTCCATGTAATTTCATACAATGATACCTAGAGGGGAATCTGGCGCTAGTGTCTACGCGGGCTCCTTCAGCGGCGCTTATTCACCCTTTCATAAACGCCTCCCTGGGCGCCGCCATAGTCCCTCTTGGGCTGTGCAAATCGGCGCGTACCCTCGAAAATGCACTGACAACGCTGTGCCCTTAGCCTTTGTAATCCCGCGCGCAGCCCATCATGGCGTTGTTTTTTTTCCTTGCTGGGAAAATTATGGGAAGTACAGTCTTCGGATCTGCTTCGGATCGATCACGTTCTTGAGATTCGTGACGCTTGTTTGCTGAGAGTGAAACAAAGTTATATGACGTTATGTCTAATTGATACTTCCTTCATTTTTTGTACGCAAACTTTATTGCAAAAGGTCTTTGTGACTAGGTGGTAGAAGTGAAAGCGGGGCAAATTCAACCACTAGGGTATGCATTGCTGTGCAATTGCGTTCTAGGTTTGGCATCAAAATGCCATGAAATATTCTTTACAACATTTCAAAACAGGCATTCTTGTTTTGCCCTCGAAAGTACGCAATATCTATTGATGGAAATAACAGCACATTATTAAGTTAGGAACACTTGACGTTTCGTCTGCTGCGATGCTAGGTGCACTTGTTCAAGTGGTCTGCACCCAACGCACCTCTCGTTTCGTTGTGAAGTCGAGTCGGAAGAGCATGGCGGTGCGTCTACTTCGCGTCGCCATCGTTTTGCAGTTAATTTCAACGAGTTTTGGCAAGACGCACGACAACAAACGTGAACTCAATGTTAGATCCTACACTGGCGTGGGACGTTACATCTATGCGCAGCTGTGAGTGGACGACGCTTCGCTTAAAGTGTCAAACACGACTTGTACAGCTCCAGCGTTGCATCGAATAGAGAGGCCTAGCAGTTTTCAGCTTTTTTGAACAATAAATGCGCAGCTTCAGTCCTTTGCACCCACCCAACTACAAACCCTAAGCGAAGAACGAAATTGAAACTGTAGAAAAAGATCCGTAGACAGTTCGCTGGCTAAGGCAATCCAAACCGAAGCCTGTAGTTCCCATAATTCCCATTAGGGTACACGATCGCAGTGCCAGATCCCTCTCTAAGTATTATTGTATGAAACTCTATGGTAGATTCCATTATGTTGTTTTTCCCCAGAATGGAGTGATGCCTCCAGGTTCTGAGTCATTACAAGCCATCGCACGTCACCTGGTTTTGCATTGCCTCCATGACGGGCACATCATTGATCAAGCGATGGAGTCATATGATGACCGATCATACCACGTAAAATTGTGCGATGTCATGGTGACGTCAAATTTTTCTCGATTTGTGACGCCACGCCATGGTGATATCCCGTGATGATGACTTTGTTCACGGCTCGGGATAATGATAAAACACTTTGTGTTGAATTTTCGCATTCCGCGAGGCATCAAAGACTTTCTCCTCACACACACACACACACACACACACACATTATATATATATATATATATATATATATATATATATATATATATATATATATATATATATATATATATATATATATATATATATATATATTGGAATTTTCGAACACAATAGACGATTTCGCTGACGTACGTTTCGCAACCGAAAGTTTCGAAGCTTTCGTAATCAATTGATTTTACGCTCGGGACGTAATTCCGGCCCCCGTAATTGTATCTGACCCTCACCATATGCTAATCCTAGCGGAACATATTTGGGGCAGTATCACGGCGGAATTCGCCGCCGATGAAATATAACTTCAGACGCTACTTATTTCTTGTATATCCATTAGAATGCTTCCTACGTTGTTTAACGTGACAAGAAATGCACGTGATTCACGAACACCTGTTGGGCAAATCTATATTTGCTAACAAACCTATCAACTTGTTCAAGCACAATCAAGGTGACGTCACGTCACATTATGACGTCACTACATGCACCGCGCAGCAAGAAATATTACGTTCAGGAATTAATCAACTCATCCGATTTGTGTAATTAACTGTTAATAGCTCTCCACATTTCTGTGCTATCTTACTACGTCAATTTGCCTTTGTATAATTGATAACACAGATAAGGAAATGTGTTGCATTTGTCACGTAGAGTTGTTCATTAATATTGTTTTTTGTCTTCACTTGTTTTGACTATTTCCTTGTTATTTTTCAATAGTGAGTATTACCATTATGTTGTGTATTGATCGTATTTTTATTGTTAACCAAGCTTATTCATTATTACTCACAAGTCCGTATACTATTGCTGTATTTTTTTGTAATTACCCCATCCATGTAGACATAGAAGGTCCCCCTGTCAGTTTCTCTGAAACTTTGGGACATCCTGCTGTAATAACGCGAGCCATGTAACTCAACTGAACTATTTAATAAACTTGACTTGACTTGACTTGACCTTATATTGGTCATTGGTGGCCGATCACGAGGGCAGTACAAAACTAGGCAAGGTGCCTCTTATCTTGGAGGCAATGCAAAACTACATAGATGCAGAAAGCTATCCGAGAGTGGCGGTGCGCGAACAATGCGTCGTCATCTTAAAATATTAAAAAAAATAATTTTAATAAAAATAATCCCGCCATGGTGGTGTAGTGGCTAAGGTACTCGGCTGCTGGCCCACAAGTTGCGGGATCGAATCCCGGCAGCGGTGGCTGCATTTTCAATGGAGGCGACAATGCTGTAGGCAAGCGTATTCAGATTTGGGTGTACGTTAAAGATCCCCAGGTGGTAGCAATTTCCCGAGCCCCCCACTACGACGTCTCTCATAATCATATGGTGGTTTTGGGATGTTAAACCCAATCAATCAGATAATGAAAATAGCACATGGAAGAGACATCCTTGATGTGCGCATAAGGGAACGTGTAAGTTTGTACTTCAGTTCTTACGCATCACTATTTCCCTTGCCGTAAGAACAAGCAGAACATATTGAGTTCTAAACACTTGCGTCATGGCCAAAGAACAGCTTTCATACCTGAAGCTCCTTTGCTCAACACTTGCTCTCCGCGTATGGCTTGGATGTTCTGAACCTTCGTTCGACGTGAAACAGAACTTGTCGACCTTTTATACTCACCATTTCAAATCGCCGCATGGTCCAAGAGGAACGTGACGCGTTGTAGCTTCCGTTACGCTCGACACAGCCAGGTCTTTCCTTGCACTCCACGTCGATAGACCGGTACTGACTCTTCGATGTTGGCAACGTCTTAGACGATGACGGGGATGCGCGCAGCAAGCCCTCGCGCTCCAGCGTCGGCGGCGTAACGGCCGGCGGCGACAACGACGGAGCTTTTCGGCGAACGGTGTTGTCGCCGCACCTGCAGGCCACGAGTTCTCTTTCTTCCTCAAAAGGTCCTGCCTCGTGCGGCTGTGGTTAGACATACAGGCCCGGGCGTCGTCACGCCGGTCGAGCTCCGTGCACGAAGGGTGTGACTGCAGGGATATAACCTCTACTACAGCTAACGCAGAACCACGTACAGACGATAACCAGCGCTAACGGAACGCGCGCGCGCAGGCGGAAACAGCAGAAGTTTACGCGTGTAAGACGGAGCAGCTTGTGGTATGTACGTATACGGCGAGCGCGGCCAATCGGTCGTTCGTGCCAATCCAGTGAACGGAGCTCACGAGCTTATTTGGAGAGGCGCAAAATGAAGACAAACAAACAAAGATATGCCCGCGCCGCACCGCTCACGATTTGTGGCTCTAGCGCGATACTCGTACTTTCAGCCCCGAAAAACAAAATGAATAAAAGAAACACTGTGAGCGCCAACAGCTGCGCCGGAGTCACAGCCCCCCCCCCCCCCCCCCATATTCCGACCCGATTCTATTCACCTCACCCCCTCCCACAGCAGTTTTTCACGCGAGTGCATACAGGCTGCTTGCGTTCGCGGCAAGGTGGACTGCTGTGGGCAGAGAGCTCAAGTAGAGGGACACGCTTGACGCGACACTGCGAAGTGTAAATTTTGAAATAATAGTATATACTGCAGCGCCTCTAAAGGCGCCGATGTCATTACAGACGTGTGTAACGTGCAGTGCAAAGTCCCATCTCTGAAGAGCGACGTTTTTTTTTGTTGATTGATATATTGATTTTGATTGATTGATTAATTGATTGATTGAATAATTGAAGTAACTTTGTGAGAACGGGAGTATAAGTTATCAAATGACAAATCTATTGAGTATTATAAGAACCTATAAGGACTTGTAGATGGATTGGTGTATGCGAACTGATGCCCGAAATATCCTAGGGTTGATGCAGTGAGTGACAGAGCGATTAAGTGACCACTTCACTGAGGTAAGTAAATTGCTATTTTCTGAGTTAGCGGGATAGTCAGGTTGAACAGTGGAAGTGCCTCAGACAGGCTGGCCGACATTTCGATAGGAGGACCTATCTTCTTCAAAGGCACCTTGTCACCCTTGGCGTGTTAGTTTTAAATGGGTTAATAGTGACGTCACCTTCTGGTGGTGGCGCGTGCCCCTGTTGGAAATTGCCGTCTGGAAAGACAAAAACTATACAGCGGAGGAGTGCAGTCCTCGCTTCATTTCAGGTTAAAAATGTTCTTGGAGGATGGGGAGAAAAGACAAAAAAGGAAAGAAAAAAAACAGGGGAAAAAGGAGGAAGGAACACGCCAACTAGGAGGGGTGTGCTGCAAAGTGGTGTCCGCTATAGACACGAAAAAAAGGAAAGAGCTTGAAAGTTCGAAGCCTGCAGACGGTCACCGCGTCCAGCCGCTACAAAGGATTGCCGACGATAGCGGCTAACGCCTGTTCCCGAACAACTATGAGGACTGCACTCCTCTGCTGTATAATTTTTTTCTCTTTCCAGACGGCGACTGCCTACAGGGGCACGCGCCACCACCAGAGGGTGACGTCACTATTAACCCCTTTAAAACTAACATGCCAAGGATGACAAGGTACCTTTGACGAAGATAGATCCTCCTATCGAAACGTCGGCCAGCCTGTCTGAGGAGCTTCTACTGTTCAACCTGACTATCCCTCTAAGTGTTTCCATGTGTCGGCCGCCATCTAGATTTTATATTTTCTGAGTTAGTTCAGTGATTTTGTAACAACTCAATGAGTGAGTGAGTGAGTTGCTCGAATGAGTTCGTCATTGATGTTGATGAGTGAGCTGAGGGAGTGAGTGAGTGCGTGATGTGGGTGAATTGAGTGAGAGTTAGTGGCTTAGTGACATGGGTGAGTGAGTGAGTGAGTGGTACGCGATCTCATGATGTCACTTCTGCAGATACTGTGCACCTTCCACGAATTTGAACCTGTCAGCTGCGTCAGCTTCACCTGTTAGATGTTTCGAGAACGCCTCATCGCAGGGAGTGTTTCTTCCCACAATTCATTCGTGAATGCCCGCATAGCGGTTTAATGAACTCCGTGCTCTCTTTGTAAACAGATGTGGCACGTTCAGTTTTCGTCACCCTATCTTTTACTCTTTTTCCTATAACAGAATAGCGAATAACTTATGAACAACAGGCCCACATACGTGGTGGTTGCCTGAGCTCCATCTCTCGATGCAAATGCAAGAGAGAGGAAAAAAAGAAAGAAAACAGCTGCGTCATGCCACGGAGTTTTGTATGTCTGCAAACCTCGCTCGTAAGGACAATTTTACAAAGTGTTTCTCGCACTATTGTTGGTATGCTGTCCTCCATGTGGCTAACACAGATGTTCGAGAATGCAAATTAATGCTCATGGTACTGTCATAAATGAGTGAATCATTATCAGTGAATGTAAGCTGGGCCTGTATGTTCACAATGGATGGATTGATGGATGGATGTGGCTGTACCCTTTAGATCGGGCGGCGGCTAACGCCACCTAGCCGTAATACTTAGTGAACTAACCATTAGATTTATCTTTTTTTTCCTTTAAATAGTCAGGTTGAGGATTCGTACTTTGCAGTGAAGGGTTTATTTTCACTCGTACCTTGACTTTAGCCACCAATCAGATAACCTCCTTCTAGTTAAGTCTGCCCGCTAGACTATCCATAGACTGTCACGCCATCAAGCGGAATTTGGGAGCGTCCTCTCGAGGAAGGTCACGTTGCAGATGCTCCCTTGCTTGACTGTGCTAGCCTCAGTGGTAATTAACGCATTAGCAAAAAACGAACGCTCCCACTTTGCATGTTTCCTGCATCAGTGGACGAACCCGACGCTCCGCGGCACTATGAAACTGATTCGTTTTTGCGTGACATGAACTTTTCGTGAAAATACCTGGCAATTCGCGCTTTCGATTATAGCCCGAAGAGTATACATATCAGCTCCGCGAGGTTTTCTGTAGCCACATATAGTTAGTTAAACGTAATCGCCTGACCTTTCCAGTTCGTATACTCGTCTAGTTTTGCTTGCATATAGCATTCGTCAGTGCTTTTGTAGTGCATGAATCCCAAAACATGGAACACAGAAAGTCGCCTGGGCTCACGATTTGCTCGAATTGGCCAGCGCTGTACCGCTTGTTTTTGTACGTTTGTCGATAGTTGGCAGCGCACTGCAACCGATTTGCTTGTTGATGGGTTTCACAGTGAAGTTGGCGATATGTTGCACACGCTCAGAAAAACGCAGGGGAGCCATGACGCGGTGTTGTTCGTGATGATGTCGAAGTCGTTCGGTGGAGGGCATTCCTCTGATTGCTTTCAGCAGTGATGTTGAAAAAAACTACCCGACTAGGAGAGTTTTTCACTGGACGTAGAAGGCTGTCAATGGGCCAAGAATGACACAGACGATTAAGATCAGTTGCCTCACGAGGAGTGAGTTGCACTTCCCGTACCCTCGTGCGTTGATGTTTTTTTTTTTTCACGCTCGTAAGTCACTTTATTTCTATTTACCGTATATATTTCAGTTAGGTGAAAATAAAAACATAGTTTTTCTGGTCCATTCCATGTAGCCCTATTACTGTGGATATTATAAAGCGCCTCATGAGGAGACAACATGCTCGAGCTCTACCAGCGAAGTGAAATAGAGCGATGAAATGTGCAGTTACGGCTACAATTCACGTGTTTCTACTAACATCTGTACTACCGGTGTCTTCTGAACGGCGTTGTTCCGCGAATTTTTGCAATTTCGACGTTGTCGCATACGCCTTTATTCTTTTCGATACTCATGTTTCGATAGGGCTGACCGGACCTGCAACATTAGAGTAAATTACGCACGACTACAGTCTGAGAATGGCTGTGACTCAAGTGCTACTTAACGGAATGTTAAATGCTTGTCTTCTGTTGAAGAAGCAACTCCATGTACCTGACAGCGCAGGTGATGAATGACGGCGCAGTATGTATGCAAACAATCACGAAGTCAAACATTCTGTCTCGTGCAGCCGCGTTGGCGCTACTCGCTATTCGCGACTCCAGCAATTCATGCGGCACCTAGCAGCAATCACACTGCAGAGAACTCAATATTTGTGTTTTGCATATTTGCAAATTTGTGTTTTGCAATATTTGCACAGCGGACGCGGTGACCTTCGTGAATCCGCCATGCTGCAACTCCACAGCGCCCTCTCATGTTTATTTGAGTTGCGAATAGGGCCTAATACTGCGGCAAATCAGTCAGGCAAGCTACCTACATACTGCCTCGCAGTTCTCTTCAGTTCATACGTCAATCCTAGTTCATGGAGTTTTCTGTAGCACTGATGATTTCGCAAAGCTTCGTTCGTTCACTGTGTAACGGAGCTGAAATACAACCTTTCACACAGCGGCAAGCGATCACGGTAGCTGATTACTTCATCCGGTGAAAGTGGCTTGGTCCGTACGTTTGCTTGTCTTATCTGTTCTAAACGGGTCGACCATCCTCCGGGTGTCATTTTGAATTGTAGCGCGCACAACCTATTGTTTCAGTTTATTAGTTATATGAGTATCGATTGCATAATGCATTTGTATACATATGAGGGTCCCAGCGTATGAATGCTAAAAACAGGACCCTGAGTTAAAAACTACAAGAAAAGTGACTTGAAATTAATTCGCAAAATATTAGCTCGTGGGCATTGCGAATAGCAATAAAGGAAAAGGAAATTCCCCGCGAGACTCGTTCGACGCGTGTCACTGATAAGTACGTTGAATTCTTTTTTTAAGTTTTGTTCACGGGTGATGAAAACTTCAGTGTCATACGCTGCTGCACTTGCCATGCTTGCATTGCGACGTATTTTGTTGTGATCTGATACAGTTTTTGTTCCGAGTCGTCAGCGAAAACGCCCACGCACGAATACGCAAGAGTTTCCAAAGCCACGGGTCGAACACTCTCGAGTTTTAACATAATAGCGTTAAAAAGTTCACTTGGCATACATTCTAGTGTGGGTGTCGGCGTCGTCGTTGTTGGTAGTGAGCGAAAAATCAACATTTTCTCAATGACCAAAAATTCGAGAAAGGTGCAAATGAAATAAAGAACTTCAGTTCCAGTAAGAATTGAACTCAGGGCGTCTGTGTGGCAAGTCAGGGTTCTAACTTAGCGCCACGTTTTTGCCGGGAGCTGCTTCGAAAAAAAAGGACCATTACTTTTGTCACGGAGTGGAATAAGTCTCCATAACGCATGTAACACTGCTGTGGGAGAAGCGTATAGAGTTGAGCGAGGCGTCGAGACTTGTGAATTGCGCAACTAGTTGGTGTTCTAAAGGGCCAGCCCTTTCAATACGCTCAGACATATTTATTCATCATCAGCTACAAAATTATGAACAAGGTGAGCAGCTGAGTAGTTCCGCTTCTTTCTTGAAGGACGCGTAGAGGGCACTTCACTGATTCTTGAAGTGAAGAATCATGGCGTTGTGGGTACTCAAAAACTGTAGCTGCAGTTGGCATTCAATAATGTTTTCAAATGGCCAATTTTGCGTGCACATTCATTCAATTCCTCACGGCACACTTGAGGCATGCACCGAGAATAGAAGGCCGGCTATAGCAATTGAGAAGGCGATGTACGCGAGGGCCGATGACGCTATCACGTTTTAGGCTCAAGCATCCTGCAAGTTTTTCCTTAAAAAAATATTCTAATGGCAGCGAAATTGTAGCGCGTCGATGAGCATCTTCGTAGAGCCATCCCTTAGACGTTCGATATTTCTCATCATCAGCAGCAGCCTGACTACGCCTACTACAATGCAAAGGCATTTCACATAATACACCAATCAACCCGGTTTCATGCTTCGAGCTGCCACGTTAAACCTGCGAACTCTTTAATCTCATCGGTCCACCTAACTTTCCGTCTCCCCCTAACCCACTTGCCTTCTCTGGCAATCCAGTTACACTTAATGACCAGCGGTTATCCTGCCTATACGTGCTATACGTGCCCTGCCCATGTCCATTTCCTCTTCTTCATTTCAACTATGATATCCTTAACTCCCATTTGTTCCCTAATCCACTCTGCTCTCTTCTTGTATCTTAAGGTTATACCTATCATTTTCCTTTCCATCGCTCGCTGCGTCGTCCTCAATTTAGGCTGAACCCCCTTTGTAAGCCTCCAGGTTTCTGTTCCGTAGGTAAGTACCGGCAAGATGCAGCTGTTATATACCTTCCTCTTAAGGGGTAGTGGTAGATTACCATTCACGATTTCTGAATGCTTGCTGAATATGATCCCCCCTTTCCTTGTTATTCTAGTTATTTCGCTCTCATCATTCGGCTCCATGGTTACTACCTATCCTAAATAAACATAGTAATTTACAACTTCCAGTGTCTTTCCGCCTATCGCAAAACACTGTTTTCTGCTGAGACTGTTACGCATTACTTTAGTTTTGTGCATATTAATTTTCAGACCTACTCTTCTGATTTACGTGTCCAGTTCAGTAATCATGAGCTGTAATTCATCCCCTGAGTTATACTCATCGAGGCAATGTCGTAGCGAATTGCAGGTTACTAAGATACTCTCCATTAACTCTCATACCAAACTCTTCCCAATATCGGGACATGAAAACCTCCTGTAAACACGCGATGAATAGCGTTGGTGAGATCGCGACTCCTTGCATTACACCCTACTTTATTGAGATTATGCCGTTTTTTTTATGGGGAACTACGGTGGCTGTGCATCCGCTGTAGATTTTTCCCAGTATATTTAAATGTAGGGTTTGTCGATGCCCTGATTCAGTTGTGCCTGCATCATTGCTGATGTCTTCACTGAGTAAAATGCATTCTCGTAATCTATAAAGGCTATGTATAGGGTGCATTCCACGCATTACTCTGTCACCTGATTGACAGTATGAATATGGTCGATTGTGGAGTAACCTGCACGAAACTCTGCTTGGTCGTTTGGCTCATTGAGCTTTAATGTCGCCCTAACTCTACTGGCTATTATTTTTGTAAATGGTTTGTAGATTACTGACAGTAAGCTGATCGGCCTGTAATTTTTCAAGTCCCCGACGTCTCTTCTCTTATGGATTAAAATGTATTGGCGTTCTTCCAAGATTCTGGTACCCTTCCCGTCCTGCCCGTAAAGAGACAGTTCGCCTATAAGGTGGCTAATTTTCCTAAAAAAATTTCTCCGCCATCTTTCCGCGGTTTCAATGTTATATTATTTTCACCAGCGGTTCTGCCTTTTCGCATTCGTTCTAAGGCTTTCCTGTCGTTACTGGTAGGTTGTTAAAGTCCCCTGGGCTATTATTGCTTCTTACGATAACATCCTGGTTGTTTCGGCTTCTGTACAGGTCCCTGTAGAACTACTTTGCTGCCTCAACACTACTATCTATATTTGTTATGACATTGTCTTCCTTGTCCCTTAATGCATACATCCGAGTTTTGCCTATGCACAAGTTTGCCTTCGAAGCTTTTAAGCTTCTGCCAATTTTTACGGCCTGTTCGATTCTCCCCGTGTTATAACTTCTAACGTCGGCTACCTTACGTCTATTGATCAAGTTCGAAAGCTCCACAAACTATATTTTGTCGGTTGCACTTGATGCTTTCAAGGTTTGTCATCTCTTGGTGAGATTTTTCGTCTCCTGGGATAGCTTGCCAGTGCTTTGTCTACTGACTGTACCTCCGACTTCCATTGCACACTCTTTGATGATGCTAGTAAGATTATCGTTCATTGTGTACACGATAACGTCGGTTACCTCGTTTATAGCCAGGAATCTACTCTGAAGCGAAACTCTGAATTACTGTACTTTCCCTCTCATCACTAGCTCATTAATTGGCTTCTTGCGTATCAGTTTATGCCTTTGCATTTTCAAATATATGTGAATTCGAGCTCTTACCATTCTATGGTCACTGCATCGGATCTTGCCAACTACTTCTACATCCAGTACAATGCTTGGGTGTGCATACAGAATGAAGTCTATTCTATTTTAGTTCCGCCATTAGGACTGCGCCACGTCCACTTCGCCCGTTTTCTGTAGAAGGTATTCAAGAACCGTAAATTATTACGTTCTGCCAACTCTGCTCCCCTCTGGCATTTATAGAGCTGATGCGATATTATCACTGCATGTTCTCAGGCCTGTTTCTTGCCTACTTTGGCATTAAAATCACCCATCAGTATAGTACGCTGTGTTTTTTACTGTGTTTCCCTAAGCGTTCGACCAAACTGCTGTGTTTTTTAGGCGTTCGACCAAATGGTCATCGTGGCTCGATGTAGGCGTGTAGGCCTGTACCACCTTCATCTTTGGGTCCGGACAGGCCGCCATTGGAATCTGAACTTGACTACGTTTAGCGCTAGAAAGCTATCTAGTGAATCTAGTCTATCTGTGCTATTCGAGGAATCAGAGGTTGTTAAATGGGATTTAATAGGGCTCAGCGAAGTTATGAGGACACGTGAAGCTTATAAAGTGCTGAAGAAGGGATGCATCCTATGCTACCATGGATTAGTTGACAGAAGAGAACTAGGAGTGAGATTTCTCATACACAGGAATATCGCTGGAAATGTAGAGAAATACTATAGCATCAGTGAGAGGGTGGCAAGCATCGTAATTATGTTTAACAAAAAGCATATTTTATACTGAATGCAAAAGAGGATTATAGAAACATAACAGCTATAGGAAACAATAATCAGGGGAATCCTTCATCGGAAACAACTTACAAAATGTCATCTCTTCATGGACGCCAGTGCTGTAAGTCGAGGAACCAGCCGTCTCTTTTACGGCTACGAGGGTCATGAATGACATTGAAGATATAAAGACTAAAGTCCGAATTGTTTATTTCCGAATGGAATTATTTACAAAAGAAAGAATACGCGACGCTTAAATCACAGACACTATCGTATTTCTGAGGAGATAAAGACAAGAAAAGATGTAATACGTATTGGTAGCAACGTTGAAACGCTGGAATTTTGTGCAGTGCAGAAACCTTACTGTAAAGCACATTTCGCAAAGGCTTGCCCTACAAGTTTAATAGCATAACTGATTCAATCCCCTTCGCACAAAGTAAAATACCTATAGCTTCATTCTGCTATACAGATCTTGAAGTTTGCCTAATGTATAGAAACACAAACAGAGACAAAATCGACTGGAGAAATGGTGATTGCTAATTACAGTTGTGCTATTAGTAGCTCAATGTACTTTTAGTAGAATATTTTGAAGGGTAATGGGGGGGGGGGCGGTGATTTTGCACGAACGGTGATTATACGACTACCGACGTTCCCACGCTGTAATATACATGCGTTGCACATAACTCACCATTGCGATCTCATTGAACTGAACGACGAGAGGTGGTAGTACCATTCCTGTTGACGGCTGAACACCTGATACTTTGCTGTAAATGGCTTAACTCTACAGTCGAGGCAATGGAACTAAATTTTTCAGAGCATTCAGGTTTAGGGACGCTGATGGCTGGCAAAATGGATCTTAAGCAGGGAGAAATAACCTGGAGGAGGTTATCTGATTTTGGTTAAAGTCAAGGTAGAATTGAAACTTAGTCTTTCACTACGAAGAGTTAGCAGTTAATTCCGAGCTGCGGCTAGATGGAGTGAACCATCACCCAATCAAATCACTGCAACTAGGCGCTTGTTCATTCACACATCAACCGTTGGCATCAAGGTCTCTATCATGTGGAATGTTGTAGACACTAACATGGACACGGACATGCTCAAGCAATTATTAATGAGTAAGTAACTATACCGTATACCGACATATAGCCGCATACAAGTTCCATAGTTTATATGTACACCGCCATCACGAGTCCTATCAGGCGCTGACTTCACAACCGGCGAGAGGCGGGAAGTCGCAGTGGTTGGAGACCTTGTTGAAATGCAGACCAGGTGGGCAGTCCATCTTCATGCCGAAACCCGCGCTGCAGACGGTATACTTGGTGCAGTCGTCCGGATCAGGTACGTACAGGGGCACCATGCCGTCCGTTGGCGGGCAGCTGGGATCAGAAGGTAGACCTCCGGCTGGTGCACCAGCACCCCCTGCCCCGGACCCCGCCGGTGGTGCACCGCCGAATCCTCCGAATGCACCGGGGCTACCCCCGATCCCCGGTGGCGGTGGGTTGGCAGGTGGTCCTCCGGGACTTGCGAACATTGCAGCTGACGTCACGGACACGGCCATGGTCCCGACGAATACGACGAGCAAGAATGTTGGGTAACCCATCGCTGTCGTTTTCTGCGTCGTTTTGGTTTTGACCTGAAGGGATGAAACGAAAGACAAAATATCATGGCATCACTACATGTACTTGACATTGCTTTGCCTATTCTATGTGTATGGTATGTCAGAGCACTTTGACAAAGTTTACCATCTGTATTAAATCATCCGATCATTATATAGTCACAGAGATGCTGACGCGTAACTGGAAACAGGAGCAATGGCGGTTTCGTGCTGAAAGTTCACGACAATACTTATAGTAGCATATGAGTGTACACGTCGCGCTTACATAAACTTTTGGCCCACGAATGTACAGTTCACAGGCTTCCGTAAAACAATACCATACCTCACCCGGTGAGATACCATTTCAGGTGATCAGCCATGCTAACATCCGCAGCTTGCACTTAAGGCACGCTTCTATATGTCTAAAAGAATCTGAGCTGGGCCATCTTGAAATGCATCTCAGTTAAGGAATGGGTTCAACGACTCTACTTTTTGAGCTTCCTTTCAGTACGTTGCGAGGATATATGCACCAGGATTAGAGACCATCGTTGCGTTCGTTATTTATGCGCAGCTCTTTTTAACTTTGAGTGCTGGATACAAAAGGCGCTAAAAAGAGTGGCCGGATGTTATTGACTTGCTTGGCAAAGTTCACTCAATAGATGTCATTGCAGTTAGACTACTGAAGCGGTTGTAACGGAACGAATTATAGCGTTTAATTCATCACGGTACCATATTGTCGTCACCACTTCATGTGTACCCATCGTAGTTAGAATTGGGTACAGGATAATTCACCGGGCCAGATACAACTCGGTTTATCAAGCAAACTTTTATAAAAGCCCGTACATAGCCTCTCATCTGTTTCTTATTCTTCATCACTCTCTCTTGTCTGCTGTATCAACTAAGACATGCCAAATCGCTCAAGCTTCCATTCCTAACAATACAATAAAGTATAGTTAGAGCTGCTTCTCAAAACGTTTCGCATATCAGTTACACCAGTTTATAGAAGACGCATAACATTTTTATTGTGTATACTGCTCATTTAACATAGCTAACGCTGTAAGTCCAGCACGAGGTTCACAGTGCAGAACGGCTACAAACATTTGAGAATTTGGCTTTACTTCATAAAGCTCTAGCTTTTCAACAAAAACGCCAAACAAGAACGCTCTTCGTGAGCACCCTCGAGTTGTCAGGCGGAATTCGACGCCACCTTTGTCTCTTTCTGGAAGCACTGCGTCTTTTTTTTTCTTCCACGAAAAGAGCGACGAACTCGTATTTGTACTTTTGCAAGAAGAACTAAATGACTGTTCGGGTAGATATGTTAAAGGCTGAAAAGAGTTTTAACGCCATCATCCCGAGCATCACTCGTAATTGAGACACTCGAGTTTCAATTGCCGCATAAGTGACACGGTGTTTTTCTAGCTTTGTTTTCTTAAGAAAGTGTTAACACTGAGAACCCCTCTCTGAAGTCTTGCGAAACAGAGAAGATACACATTTCTTACCTTTCTGTACAATAACTGGAATCGCCCGTCCAAAAGTCTGGCTGTGGTTGCTCGAGTCCGTGTGGTTGGCAGAAAGGACGCACGCCGGCCTTTTCTACCACCTCGAAGGGTCCACGCGCGCTACCTTTATCACCAGCGCCCGTCTTCGTAGGTGCAACCCCAGGCAAGAAGAAAGGGTCAGGAGATAACGGACCTGTGACGTCGACATAGCACGTTGCCTTCGCTTCGCGTACGTTATAGCCTTTGACGTGGAAACGAACTCAAGGCTGCAGACCGGATGCTGGTGTGCGGATACCTCGAGGCGAGGTAGTTAAGTCATAAAAACGGGATAATTGTCTTGTGGTTCTTGCGCATGCGCGACGAAAATTCCAGAAACAAGACTAGTTGACCCGCAGATTATCTTTGCTGCTCCAAAGAACAAAAAAAGAGCGAAAATACAATGCCGCGTGGTGCAACTTAGTGCCAATGCGTTTGCTGTTTTTCACACGTCGTCACAGCTATGAAACCCTTTGCGACTGGCTGTGTACAGTTCCACACGCGACTTACTTTTCTCGTTTTTGAGTGACGGCTTAAAAAGGACTGCAAAAAAAATAATGACGTCAACTGAGGGACCCACCGAAATGGGGCGCCTTGCTGAGCGATGGCAAGCCACCCTTCTCAGCGAGGCCCTCGAAGACCAGGTGTGGGCCGTCCAGCGGGCCAGGGCCGTCGCCGAGGACCTCAAAAGATGTTCCTTGAACGATGTGTCCCTGGCAGCCTAGCCCCGGGCACAGCAACAACCGTTGGGCAAATAAAGTTTTTTCAACTCCACTTAACACTGAGCTAATGGTACATTAACCATCTATGATTGCTAAAGTTATCATATAGTCTGTCTGTAGGAAATATTTCGCTGCACATCAACACTTCGGTCAAAGCAGTACGTTGTTTGACGAGGCACTCAATTCGGGGCGTTTCGGCAGGAATTTCGAAATATATATACTTTTTTATGTTTTAGGGGAACGCTTTTTGGCTTACTGATAACCAAAGATGTAATTAGAGTGGCTGATTGAATTCGCTTTATAAAAAAATACAGGGATCACTGACTGCTCAGTAATTGGCTGAATAATTAGGTGGCAATGGCAATTCGTTGCTATAAAATACACTATAATTCATTCTTGCATTTGCACTCGCCTCAGGGTTACAACAGCGATCGGCTGCTGACCCGAAAAACGTGGATCCGTTCATGGCCACTGCGGTCCTATTTCGATGGAGGCGAAAATTTAGAGGCCCCTGTACAACGGTGTGGTGCCAGAGCACGTTAAAGAACCCAGGGTGGTCGAAATTTCCGGAGCCCTCCACTACGGCGTCTCTCATAATCATATGGTGGTTTTCGGACGATAAAACCCAGGTCATGATATTATTATTATTATTATTATTATTATTATTATTATTATTATTATTATTATTATTATTATTATTATTATTATTATTATATTTATTATTATTATTATTAACTTTATATTGAGTCTATAAAACATTGGCGTTAGATCTGTGCAAGTTTTACGCATTCATGAACTGTCGGCCATGACGCGCGTCGCGAATGGATAACAAGATGGGCTTGCGCTGCTGCAGGCTTGCGTGATAAAACCGTCGAGGCCGGTGAACCACTTACGCTTGGTTTATCCCATAATGATCTCAATCTCTCTCAACAAGACGCAATACTCGATTATTGTGTCATATTGAGCTTGGCGAATATAACAGATGCACCATTTGAGTAAATGCGCTACTTGTACCGATCTCTCAAGAGAGTATATACTTGAAGAATGAAAGTGTTCCCAAACACAGTATACTGTGTGCGGGAACGTTTTCACTCACGGAGCGGCGAACCACTGGCCCCAAGAAGGTAATAATGTTATTTGAGCCTTTTCGTTCCAGAAGCATAATATGATTACGAGATACGCCGTAATGGAGGGCTCCGGAAATTTCGAGTATGTGGCGTTCTTTAACAGGCTATGACATCGCACGTACCCCAGGCCTTTAACCTCCATTAAAATGCGACCGATGCCCCTGGAATCGTACCCGGGGCCATCGTGTCAGCAGCCGAGCACCATAACCCTTGCTGCACCACGGCGGATGACTTGTCTTGGCTCCGATTTCGTAGTACCTTATCAAAAGTGGAGGCACGCAAGCAAGGATGCGAGAGAACCTACAATACACTGAAAACACTATGTTGTCTCTTTCAAATCGCTATCAACTGGCTCAGCCTCAGTGAACTGTTCTAGGTATACGTGACATTCTTACTGAACTTCGTTATAGTCACCGTTGCGTGCTTTGGCACATGGTGGATGGCATAACATTTGTATAGCCGTGCAGTGTGACGTGTGAAAAAGTTTAAAGCAAATTCTTTGGAGCAAGGGCTGTCACTGGATCCAGCGTTTTGACAAACAGGCTTGTCATCTTCACGACTGCAGCGGCCTTGTAGAAGACAAAAATTAAGCCCGCTTGTCGAAATGTTCGATCCAGCGAAACTTCAGGTTTCAAGCGTTCACTTCAATATTCCATCTTTCCATGAACTGTTATCTTGTGGCGAAAATGTAAATGTCATGTTTGCCAATTTGCTGCTACGTCTTCACCGTGAAATCGCAATGATGGCTTTACTTGCAAAACTGCACTGCGAGTACTCTGAAGATTCAGCGAAGCCGTGGAAGGGACGTTTCTGTAAATAAAAAAAAATGATGTGAACGTGCGCCTCCCGCGAAAGAGATTGTACCACAACTTTTTTTTTATCGAAAAAGGCGAGCCCAAACGCACTCTAAAGCCCCTGGAAGACCAGTGACAACGTTTCGCCGGGACCAAGAGGGCAGTCGAAGTCGGACAAAGACTGGAATAGGAAGCCTTCCCAGTGCAAGGTGATGGCGAACATCGCCTAAAACACTCTTTCGAAATTTAATGAGCGAATTATTCCTTTATTTTCCTCTCCCTCTCTCTTGTGATGCTTTGGCAAGTGTCGGAAGTATGGGAAGTTTAAAAGAATTGGTCGTCTAGGCCTGTGATTCAGAGCGTGCCGTGGTTAAGCCGGGGATTCTTTTCTCGAGAAAGAAGGCGAGCGTAGATTTAACCTGCTTTTATGTATGATCGGGCGTGCGTTTTTATGAACCCTACGCACACAAAATTAAAAAAATGGGGAGAGCTAAAGCCTCCACTCTATACCACCCTCGCCACTTGGCTCCACCAGTGACATACGGCTTTGGTGGACAGTGTTTTTTTATTGCGATAGCAATTATGTGGACACTCTCAGCAGAATTTTGCCGCTGACGTCAGCGTCGATGTCATGCACCGTATGTGTATACGTATCTATATGAAAACGCAAAAAAGAAAAAAATGCAGGAAAAAAGCACTCCGGCGCGCGGTATCGAACGTGGGACATCTGCGTCCTGAAAGCGAGGCGTTAACCACTGAGGCACCCCGGAGAACGTTCTTCACCGTTCTAACGGCTATTTATATCTACCACTTACCGCTGCTGTGTTTTCGACATTACCAGACAGATGGAGCAATGAGCGCTCGTCGTCACATAGGAGATTAGAGCGCCCTCTCTAATCTCCTATACGCGTGATTCGCCCGGCTTAGAGAAGAGGAGCTACGCTCCCTCGCGCACCCTTATCTCGCGGTGGTGAGGAGGGGAGGATTGTACGCCTTGGCTGGCCTTGGGCTTTACGTGGAGCGATTCTGCTGTAGTTACCGGGCGCACAAAGGTCACTGCAATCATTGCAGTCTCCGTTCTCTAAAAGCGCGCGCTTTTCAGACTCGGCGAAGTAACAAATAAGATGCTTATTCGCGTGCATCCGTACCTTTGAGGACGTTTTGTGCGTAATTTGTGTGCGAGAAACGCAAGCCACTTTCCGATCTGCTTTTCATTCCACGCGTGACCTTTCAAATTGTTGCTATCGCGTTCATTGCTTCGCCTTTGGAGCAAATCTGCGACTTTTTTATTTATGATATGTTTACTCAGTTTGAAAACCTGGGGGACACTTGAGCTTCGCCTTGTCACTTGGTAGCCTGGCTTCGGTTTCCCGAGGATGCCTGAACCATGCTGCGAAAAAGCAAACGCATATATGCGCATATAGCATAGTATAGTTTCGAAGAATGTCGGAACGCCTACTGCAAGTAAGGTTGCGGAGTTCCAACTATGTCATAATTCCTCATATTGCGAAGGAAGAATAATCAGCGAAGGCCCGCTATACGTCGCCGTAAGGCAACAAGCGAGGCTATACACAGCCGCTCACCTTGTTGATGCCTTTGCTGCTGACGATGGATTAAACATACCTCCGCATTTTGTAATTGGTGGGCCGTTGAAACACCCACTCATTGTCACGTGTTTAGACGACTTACGCACTTCTACGCTTCTGTCACGCAGAATTACACGCGTCAACGAGACTGCTTCCAGTATATGACATTCATTTTGTGTGTTTTCTTTCTTTGTTGTCGAAGCAGTTTAAGCAAACACGAGGCTCGGTGCTAGAACACCTGTATACCGCTTAGATGGCTTAGGTTCAAATCGCACTCAAACCAAATATTTTTATTGAATGTGTTTATTGTTTAGCCTGATATTTTGGTCACTTACAACGCGGTTTTGGTGCTCCACAACACCGACACACACAATGACACCGAACCGACATTGCGGCGAACCGAGCTCTTTGACGCAATCACGTTAATAAGGTGAACTTGTTGGCTAGCTGGCTGGGCCTCTTGTTTCGGGAAACAATGTGAAAAACAAACAAAAACAATGACGGAGTCGAGGCCGAACACCACACCCCACGCAGCATACCCGTGTTGTGTGTCTTTTTCTCGTTCAAATGTCACCGGTATGTGCAATGAAGGCTGCTAATGGAGGCGCTGTCTTGTTCAAGATATCTGGAGTGTCCATGTTTGCCAAGAACTGAGTTACTTACTATCATTGGCTGTTATTTGGCACAAATAAGTATCGAGAGAGTTATAAGTAAGAGAAGAATAACGAACCCAGTGGAGTTGGGCATAGATAACAACTTGTTCCAGCCGGAACGGTTCCGGCTTATTGCTCGACGCAGGTGGATCTTGTCAACGAAGAGGACTGTCATGCAGATGAGAACTGCTGATTTTTGTTCTTAAAACAGAAATTTAAGCCTGGGCAAAATGTGCGCACCTGTAATAACGCGAAAGCCTGCAAAATAAAGGGGTTACCATTCCGTGGTCACGCAGTTTTGGCTATGGTCGTTTGGTTATGTATTTATTCTTTTTTGCAGTGGAAGCTATCGTGAGATCACATAATTGATTTATTTTGGTGGCGATGTCATCCGCCACTGCCGCTGCTGCCGCCGTTGTCTGTCACAGCTACCACGCGCAAAGAGAAAAAGACAAAAAAAACTGCAAAAGAAAAAAAAAGAGTGGGGAGGGGCATTGATTCGGAATCGAACACCGCATTTTGCGCGGCTGGCAAGTATTCTGTCGGAGAACCACTGCTTTCTCTCTTTCATGGTTTTTGTTATGAGCGAATTAATGTGTGCGCAAAGCGAACAAAGTAGCCAAGGTTGCCTTCACCAGGGACAGCAAGCCTTACGAAAAACAATCTTCAAGGAAGCCTTCTCTAAACGGGTAATAATTCACTAGATTTCATAAACGGCAGATACCAGTCCGGATAGAACTCAAAGCGGTCACTTCGAACTACTTCTGAAAAATAGACCCTATACACGGGCGTTACGTGGGGCGATGAGTCGCGTTAACGGACATACAATTTCGGGGAAGGATCGTTGAATCGCCTCAAGCGTCAGGCCAAAGAAACCGAGTAAGGACGCGTCGACTGTTGAAAGCTTTCCATTCATTACAAAGAGCTAATTTCTTTGTAATGCATCAGCAACGTGAACAGCTATGAAGGGGCACCAGTTGCTTTACACTCGTATGGCGGATAATCCACTATTTTCAAGGGCGTGGCGGAATTTTTGTCGCAAGATGGGGGGAAAGACATCTCCTTGATTTGAAATGGGGCCGGGCAGACGGTTGTGGTCCATTGTCCTTTTGTGATCTGATGTCAAGGTAAAAAAAAAAAACTAAAATTCAGGAGGTGGTGGGGTACGGGCCTCTGTGCGACCCCCGACTTGGATTACGGCGTAGTTGTTAGTTTGCAACAGCACTTGCAGTGAATGCTCTAAGCGGGGTCACAACGGGCTCAGACCTCCCATCCAGCTGACGAGGAGACATGTGTTGCGTGTTCCACGCGACGCTGTTGCTTCGTGAATTCGAACTCCGCAGATAAAAAATAAATAGGAATAAATAAATTTTCATGTAGACTAGAGAGAATGCATAGGAAAAGCCAGCTATCCTCGTATAATAATTGTTGATATCTTACGCAGCAAAACTACGATATGATTATGAGGAACGTCGTAGTGGAGGGCTCAGGAGCTTTCGTCAACCTGGGGTTTTTTAATGGATGGATGGCGTGCTCCTAAAGTTATGTACATGAGCCTTTCGCATTTCGTCTCCATCACAATGCTGCCGCCGTGGCCAGGGATTCAATCCCTCGACCTTTGAGCACCTTAATCTCCAGGCCAGAGCGGCAGGGTCAAACCAACCATCATCTTCTTTTCGACGTGGCTTGAAAATATCATGACAAACAAATCTCCGACCAAGCAGCCAGTAAACGACGCTCAGGGATTATAAAGGCTTAAATCTAAGCAGGCGACAAATCATATTTCAACTTCCAAAGCACACAAATGCACACTTTGTAGAGACAGCCAGTGTTTTTTGAACCATGAAATGGTTTTCAGGAAAGCGGCTTATAACGGTTCTTTTCAGGTCGTTTCTCGCATATGTGTTTTCCGGGCTCGCAAGAAACAAGTTTTTCGTGACGCCATGCTGATTCTCACAAAAGCCAGCGGTAAGAAAATTTTCGAGAAGCTCGAAAGAGGGAATAGAAAAGTAATTTACGTCCACTGTGGCTTCTTTGACAGTAAAAAAAAATGTCTTTTACTCATTCCTACAAAAACTTGCTAAACAGATTATATACATATAAATATTTTCGCACATGTGACGCTGCTGAACTGTTATGTAGCACCCTCATTTGTGGTTGCCTAGTTGTCACGGTCGTTGTTATGTAAATACATGGACGTGACGGCACGACTCTTAATTCGGAGACAACGAGGAGTGTAAGCACCTCGCTTTGATCTTTCATTTTTAAGTTTCAACTGCCTCTGCCACACCATGGCCTTCGAGATAGCACGCTGGCGGCTGTGGTCTGCGATACGGCCACGCACCTTGTACTAGAGGAGGCGCATCGTGATGCAGACATCTAACGACACCTGGATTTTATGACGCGAAGCTGCATGCAGAAGTTGCCAAAGCCACCGGGACATAAAGACAGCCAACAGCGTTTTTTTTTATTTCATTTCTATAAAATGGAAAATCAACAGGACAAAACCTCATGATTTTTAACACCTTCAATGCTCTATCAGACTGGCGTTGAAAAACTAACCGACGGCAGTTTAACCAAATCTGAAATCGGTAAGGACAGTAGAGCTGCCGGTCTCCGCTATTTTCCTTATAATTATCTTATATGTTCTGTGACTGGATTATTTGTAGAGTTGAGATGCTTGAAAAAAAAAACGTGTGCCGGCCCATGCCCTAGCAGCACCTGCTGTAGTGGCTAAGACCTTATCCATGCTCAAGCTACCACTTCCTGTTTCACGGTCATGTTGCTACCAATTCCACGAAGAACCAAATTTGAATTACTGAATTCAATGAAAAGCTATAGGCTGTGCTACTCCGTGAATGAACTGTTGAACGCAAAATGGCACCGGAGAGACGACAAAGTCGAAATAAACTTGGCACAAATTTATTTTAGGGCATCAGCCCATGATGACGATGACTGTATCGACCTTTTCAGTTAGAGCTCGGGGATACCGCAACACCTGAAATACTCGAGATGAAAATCATTGTGCTGGCCTTCACTGTTGAAGCCTTCTCTTCATGTTCAATGCCCGTGCGGTTACAGCAAGCCATTGCGCATTTAAGCATGGCTGTAGCGATTCCTATGCAGCGGGAGTCTTAGGCTTGCCAGGTGGATTCTTCAGTTGACCGATTCCCGGATTAGGCTGTCCGAAAATCATCGGGAAGCCAGGTCCACTCAAGAGGCTCATATCTGAAAGTAGCCCATCTTTACATAAACTTACTTGATTCATTCTAATTAGAATAGATTTGCCAAAAAATTTTGTTTAACTTAGAACTCTTATCAACTGCGACAAAGTAATTACACTTTTCAGCATTATCGCTCTGAAACCCGCCACCATTCACTTTAAAAATGCTGAAAGCTCACAAGTTTCAGGTGAACTGAATAACTTTCTTTTCGGTGCATCAGAATCACCTTCATAATTCCCATACGTTTCTTCTTTCGCGATCACTTGTGTATCTTTCTATTTGTTTTGCACACTTCTAGTTTGCTTTGAAAAATTTTACCTCTGTATCACTGCAGGATCGAGTGGCCTTCCTGGATAACTTACACATTTAACTGTTATTTTATGTTCAGTTATGCTATTTTTCATAATTTATCTTATTATTTCTAACTATGTTGAAATTACTGTTTGTTATAAAAATTCCAGTCATTGTGCTCAGGACGAAATTGGGACCTTCTTCTGTATGTACTATTCATGTAGTTACGGTCATTTATTGAATGAATAAAGTGATTCTTGTCCTGAAGCAGGCAACACTCAGTACTGATTGTCGGCCGGCTGATATTTTCGTCACGTAAGGACCGATGACTCGCTAAAACGGGCTCTGACCGAATCTGTTGATTAAGGATGCGCACACGTATTAGAAAAGATTAAAATCAAACAGAAAGAATCGCGCAGTGTGTGCATGGACTCTCACAGTTTACAGAGGTCATCCTTACCGAAATAAGCATCCTTCTTGATCCCGGGTGGTCCTGTCAGAGTTGTTGGATCTTCAGGTGGAACTGACAAAAAAAAAAAACGTTTGTCAATGTCCAGCGATAGCTTCGCGATTTACGTGCTGAAATATGTACCGAGGAAAGATATATTGGTTTTACTCTACTTATAGTTGCTATAAGAATAATGGGTGCTCTTTACGTTACACCACTTCCACGATCCGTCCCCGTTACAGACAGTGTTAAATGACTTGCCCGAGTTCACATCACACACGAGTACTGGGATTGGCATGCCAAATTGCAATACATTTGTTAACGTAGTTTCTGGGATGGACGCACTTTCATTGGATGCATATGCGTGTGCAAAGTTATCCATAAGGAGGGGTAGGGAAATGTCGACGCAGTCCCCCTCTTTTCTCTCTCTATCTCTTCTTTTGGTCGAATCCAAAATAAAGCAAGCTTGGCGATTGATACAAAAAGGGCAATGAATGCGCTTCTCACAACGGTCTTACTTTGGTCCTCGGCTACCCGGGGGTGATGTTCTGAAGTGAGCATTTCTTTTTATGCAACATCAGGGGACCTCGGTCGCCGTTACAGTCAGAAGCCTGTGGGATCTTAACCCTCCCTTCAAGCATGCTGGTACAGGTGCGACTTAGTGAATAGATGGGCCAAACTGGGCACCCTCCTAAGAGGTTCAGAGTATGGTGGACGATTTCCTCACCCCCCCCCCCCTTTACGCGCGCGCCTACGGTCAGAGTGTCTCCCGAGTCCTGCATCGGCATAACCCGACGTGAGAGCCGTCCAATCAAAGTATGGGGAGGGTCAAATCAAGCATCGCTTTGCGAAGAGACAGCATCAGCAAATGCCGTCATGCAAAGCAGTATGGCTCGTAAGGCTGGTTGGTGGATGTTCATCGCAGAATAAGTGACAGTGCAACAAGGTTATAAATTCGGACAGAAAGAAGAGGAGGACTATAAGTACTTTTACAGCGCGACCTTAAAGACACGCCACAAAGAAAGAGAGGACGCACACAAGCGCTCACTATCAACTGACAGGTCAGTTGATAGTCAGCGCTTGTGTTCTTTATCTCTTTCTTTGTGGCGTGTCTTTAAATTGAGAAGTACTTGTAGGAATATCAACCAACTATAGGCGCAAAAGATGATTTACTGAAGAAAACTGAAGAAAAAGACATAGCGCTGAACTCACAACTAAATTTATATTTGAAAAAGAATGAACAAGAATATCGATGAGCCACATAAACTGCAACACATGTGTGCCGTTTTGATGACTTATAGATATCTGTATACGTTCTTTCTTTTTCAAAAATGAATTTAGTAGCGAGTGCAGTGCCGCGTCCTTTCCTTCTTTCTGTCCGCATTTATAGCCCTGTTGCGATGTTAGCTATTCAACGATGGTAACCGCGCAAAGTGTGGTCAGGTTTGTTACAGAGCCACAAAGCTATTCAACCCCCCATCCTTCTGTTTTTCTTTTTCTCCTCCTCCATTCACCGTTACTCACTTTCTTCGCAGCCCGCATTCGGCGGATAGTCACAATGGTTAGAGTTGCGGTTGAAGTGCAGTCCCGGCGGGCAGTCGAGCTGCATGCCGAAGCCGCCGCTGCACACCGTGTACTTGGTGCAGTCGTCGGGATCGGGCACGTACAGCGGAACCATGCCGTTGGTCGGAGGGCAACTGGGATCAGATGGCATGGTCATTCCGGGAACAGCGCCACCGCCGGCACCCGGGAATCCGGGAAACCCTGAGCCACCGGGAGGTCCGAAAGCTGAGCCTCCGGGAGGCCCGAACGCTGGCCCCGCAGCGCCGCCTGCAGGGGCTCCGCCCGAGAAGGGCGCCCCTACCGGCGACATGGCGTACCCTGTGCCGAAGCTAGCGGCCAAGGATGTAACCGAAATGGCTGATACAATCGCCAGCCCTAGCAGCGTGCCAATGGGGGCCATGGTTACCTTTCCTAGAAAGCACCAGAATAGCATGATCATGTTGATTGAAAAACAAAGACTGCAAGCCTAACTGGGGTAAGGACATCCTGTCTAGGCTTAGTACGTTTGTGAACCTAAGTACGTGACGGTTGCGCCAACATGTCCCTGCAGGGAGATTCAAACTTAACAAACGAGAAATAACTTCATGGCAGCTTTCGCAAAGACCATGGCTCATCATTGATTAAAATAATTGATTACTGTTGTTTAGTAAAAGCCACAATAATCAAGCCATTTCCAAAAGCGTTCATCCGTTCTCCGCGTATATAAGCATGTGTTTAATGTCTTATATAAATATTATTTACCCGTGTTCTCTACTTAATTTGACTTGAAATCTCAAATTTTAGTTAATTTTTCAAATCGGTCAGGAAATCGATCTCACGCACATTCGACAAGTAATAAAACGGTTCGGCCCTAAAACAGGTTCTTCCTTAATTTTATAACAAAAGGTCCTCTTTTTGCACCAACTTTACATTTTATTTGAAGTTTCACGCATCACTATTTACCATCTTATATGTACAGGGGCTGTCAAAAGTTCACAGGCCAATCTCCCATGTATCCCTATGGGAGCGTGGTCTGCGATCTTTTGACAAGCACTGTCCGTATACTTACTAAGCTTACTCGTTCCGCTAGTGGTATTTTTTACAAGCCTGCCTAAATGCTGACTGTTGAGCCGTTGTATCTTTATCTTGTCGGTTTCTTTTTTCCATGGCCACTGCTCTGTTTTAGTATTCACTGTAATATCACTTTGGCGACCCGCCTAACCAAGACCCGAAAGCTGACGAAACAGAGGCGCCTCAATCATTTAAGCTGCAAAAGGTGGTTTTCGTATCAAATGCGCAACGATCGTAAGACATCGTGCCGGCAGAAGTGAGATGGAATTAAAAAAAACGTTGTTGGTGCCATAATGTTTTGCAGTCACATCTGTCGACATCATCGGTCATCTAGCCACACTAGCCAATGTTGGTGAGTGAGAACGAATGCTATAGTAGCATGCAAGTAAACACGGCAGTTGATATCAAGTGACTTATTATAAGAATAATAATAATTTTTGGAGTTTCACGTACGAAAACTGCATCAAGATTATGAGGCACGCCGCAGTGGAGGGCTCCGCAAATTTCAAACACAAGAATGTGCACATAAATCGATCTAAGTACACGTCACTATTATTCCCGCCTTCACCGAAAGTGCCCGCCCTGGATCAAACCCACGCTTACCTAGTCGGCAGTTGAAGACTATTACTGTACCACTGTGGAGGTTCACCCTCCCTTTCAATCCAACAGTGAAGTCACACTTATGGTATATTCCATGCCCAGAAACATGAGCTATCCAACCGTAAGTCGGAGTTAATGGTTCGTCTAACGCTTTAAGCGATACACATTCAGCTGAAAATATTGCATACAATTCTTTGAAATAAAGCTATTTGTTATAAAACACCTCTCGTTTGACTGAGCCACAGAAACATTCGAAGGCATGATACTAAGCTAACACAAAACACTAAACAGACCCCTATTCCACTACGGTGGCCATCACGCAATGGGCCGCTGTGTGGGACCACACTCCTTCGTAATCAGCCCATATTTTCCATCAGAATCCGGACGATGGCCATATCTCATCACATTTACGTCAAATAATCTAACAGAGCAATGACATAATAAGATCTTACCTGCACAAAGACAGGGACGCTTGGTTTGGTGGCGAGACAACGAAACTACGTCCTCCTAAGAAGTGACTGCGATGCTCTGAACAGCAGTCCGGCGTCTCTCCTTCTGCTGGTCTCCAGAAGGTGCGCCCCCAGTTTTAACGGGCACCCAGCCAGCGTCTGCGGGGGGGCCTCTGGTTTTCGTGGGGCCCAACGAATGACCATCTCCGGTTCGAGATAAGGCCGAGAATGCCCTCTTGCCATCCCCCAGTCGATGAAGCTTACCTGGGCGCTTGCTGCGCACATGTTAAGACCGTAAGCACACACCCGTTGCGGGGTGCGCAGACAAGGAGACGCAATGGCGCCATCGTTAAACCATAAACCCGGTCTGCCGTCTCTGTGACATTGACATTTGGAGCAAATATGGACAGCCGAGACGCATAGCGTAACCGCGACACAAAGTAAACAGGTCGTCAGAATGTACTTCATAGTGCCGAGACGGTTCCCACTGAGACTCAAATAGATAAGAAAGTTCATACATAGAAGATCGCGAGCGAATTGAACATAAAGTTCAAGTTAGTGAGTAATTTTATGCGCGCTAAATGCGGAACGCTTGCAGTATCACACGCTGCAATGCATACCGAGGTGCTGAGCACACAGGGAGAAACTCCGAATACCCTTTTCCGGTGATAATAGACCGAAGGTTCCGGCGCAGCGCAACAGCTAGGGCGCTTTATGACAGAAAGTTAGGCGTTTCAGCCCTTTTTGTATGGCCTGACTCGGTGTGTTACTAAGAAGGTCCTGTGCTGGTTGTCACAACGGGCAAGCGGATCTTAGAACTGCTATCAGGCAAAACCTTTGCGAGAGCAACGAAAGGTCGCCTTGTTGCCAACCATGAGTGAGTGAATAGTGCGCTTCAAACTTTTCCCGGGCGCTTTTCGCATCGCATCCATTCGTGAGGCGACTTCAGGTCCTGAATCTACAACAGCGTGCGTATACTGTCCTTCTTCTATCACAGTTTTGTTCACCAATACGACCGTAATGTTGTTTAATATCTGATTTTCCTCAACGAACGTACTAGCATAAGTGCGTCGCAGTGGTTTGTCGCATAAGCGTGTCTAGTTCAATGTCATTTCAGCATCAGTTTTCCTTCCGTGTGAGCAATATGATTTTTTTCTTTCAATTTTAACTATTTGTTGCTAGTTATGTAGTCGCTTGTGTTTTCTCTTCGTCGAAAGAGGGGGGGTGATATACTGCGCACTTCTTGTTTACAATGATAGCACAAAATAAGAACAAGGTGCGTGTACAATACAAGTGAACATTAATTACCAACATGACCAAGAATACACTCTTTCAAGCTTTATTTTGTCCACTCGAATTCCACCACAGTGGCAAAACTCACCATCTTCTCAACTCTGATTGGCTCAGAACTCCAGTACGGCCTCTCTGATGGGCTTAAAATTCAGCCATTACAGAATTGGTTACAATGGTGGAATCGAGCAGGATCCAAATAGCAGCGCTGCAGCGCAGGACTTGCTTGCTGGATTCCGTGCCGACCGGTTGTGCCCTCGCGATCTCCGACGTCAGCGCAGATCTGGCCGACTCGGCTGGCCCTACGTCATCTCCTGACGCCGACCTACGACGACAGTGTAGCTGTGACCGACTGGACTTGCTCTACGCCATCTACTGACGCCGACAAGAGCTCTCGCAGGTGGTGCCCCGTGCTCGGACTCCTGTGACCGTGTTTCCATCTTTCCTATCTCTCCTATCCCCTCGATTTGTCATCGCTCTCTCTGGCTTACCACCTCACGCCTCTTCCTCTTTTCTACACCTTTGCTCCCACCCTTTTTAATCCCTCCTCACCCCCATACCTTGTGTGTAACTGTTGAGGTGTCGCTCGCTGAAGCAGACAGTTACGGGGCTCACTTTTCTCTTTCTCTCTTAAGAACCACTTCCGGTAACGTAGCGGTTTGACCTCAATACGTTATTTCTTTTCGTGCCTCACGTTGTTTTTGAGCAAGTGCGTTGCCACTGCGAGTGAACGTTCTTAAGTAGTTGTTACTGAGGAAAAGAATCGAACTAAACGAGTCCTTGGTTTTCATACCATATGGTACACTCTACTTAAGTGGGAGCTACCCCTGCATAGCATATAAGAAACATATTCAGTTGCAGTACGCATCCATATCGACGAGATGGAAGGAAATGCTAGGACGCGTTTGTGGCGGCCGCAATTACGCTTTATATAACTGTAACAGCCCCGTGGTGACAAATTTCCCTAAATACACAGTTTAACAGTACAAAAGTGTGCTATAATTTGTCGCGAAAGAAATAAAATTTGAACAGTCCTGGGGTTCGGCCTTGTTGGTGTGACATAATACCGATGTGAGATGCTTCAGCAAATGTAACGAGTGTATGTACGAACATACATAATTAAAATCGTAGTTATTATTTTAACGTATAAATTATTTATTAGTTTAGTTTGGAGCACACGAAAAAATGAAACTGTAGAATTTCCGTTCAGTTTCCAGCGACATGTAATTAGTACACTGAAAAAAACTGTTATCACAGCTGGCTTATTTTTATAGAAGGCCACCTGACCACTGATCTAATTATTTTTGACACAATAAAGGAGTGATAGTAAGCGCAATTATGTCATTTTTATATATGCTACACTATAATTTATGTTCCCCAGGGTGGTTAATGTCCTAAACTGAACGAAAATCTATAGTTTAGTTTTTCATATACTCCAACTAACGCCAATGAATAGTTTGTGTGTTCAAATAAGAACCACGCTTTTAATGGCGTATTTCTGTACATATCATAACTACGGTTAGAACTAAAGGTGACGAAGTTCTTATTTCCCTTTAATCGCACAGTCAGACGCGACTACTTAGGTTGGCGCAAATAACGCAATAACACCTCGGTAATCCTTTGTCACCACCCCACCCAAGGCCCTCGTAGTTTATTATGTCAAGGTTGTTTTTTTTTCTCAATACTCTAGTAATATTGTCGGTTTGGAATTATTCTTAAAGTTTGGGTGATGATTGAGCCATACTTATCACCCAAACAACAGCTCCGCAACAAGTACTAGACGGGCACTAAATATTTACGCCTCTTCTCTGGTCAGCTCCCTTATCACGTAAAGCGAACATACCTTTGCCTATAAAGGGGCGCTATCACATGTGGGTGGTTTTTATCACACCACTCATGAACTCGGAACGCCAAAAAAGAGGCTCATGTCACGTATTTGTGGCAACGTCTTATTCGCCGTGAGTGTCCCCGTTTCAGTTCGCGCTGAAAAGAACTTCCCAACACGCCATACAGACTTGGTAATCGCCCTTTGTCGGAAGAACGATCCTGGAACTAGGGACGTAGGCAGATTTTTTTCTTTTTTCGAGGGTGGCACCTACTTCTCGTGAAGTGGGGGCCGCGCAGGCAGATGCGGTCGAGGGTCGTTTTGGGCTCTGTATGCCATAGCAAAAAAGAATTTCGGGACGGGGATAGGGGGGGGGGGGAGGCTGGTGTGCAATCCCCTGTCTATGCCACTGCCTGGGACACAGACTTAGTCCAACATCAGCACAGAAGGCGGTGAAAGTGTTGCGCGCTTTTCAAGTACAACCAGGCTTAGAGACAGACATTAATAAGTGCGGTCGCTATGACATCCAGCGATACATTTGAGGTGTAATTCATCGTAATTATATCATATCGTCAACACAGTTTCTTTGCATCCGTGCACGCAAGCTGGAAACTTCTCTTTCACTACCTCTCTCTTTCTCATTCCTATGCCCTCATCAGGTACATTTTTAATAAATATGCTGCCCTTTGAGGTCCTCCGTACTAGTAGCCCGGCATACTATTTTGTGCCTGCCTTATCTCGTTTTCAGCCCATGTGAGGTTGGGCGTAAAAAATTGAAGACAAGAGGCAGGAAAGGTGGGAGCATACGTAGTGCTCCCACCTTTGGGAGCATCGTATGGTAGGAGCATCGTATGGTACCAAATCGCAATGTATATACCTAATAGCATGGCACCTTATCACTCAACCTGCCACTGTATCAGTGGTCGGTTTTCTTTCTTGATTTATATTCATTTACTTCTTTTTCGCCTTTCTTTGACACTGCAAGCTCTTTCTTGACTTCCAGTGCCACGCTGGTGTCTTCAGCACTGGAAAAACAATGCTGCACGCAACTTCAAGATTGTACAGGCGAGGACCAACACCGAAGATATGGTGTAGTGCGAAGCAGTTGTCGAGAATTCTCTGCAAGGCTTTGTGGCAGTACAGTCAGATAAAAAGCTGCGACATGCATGCCTCCTCGAAGCAGCTGCTGCCATCTCTGAGTGTGAGTCTCACTAACTGTCTTAGCACTTTGCTCCTTCGACGCTAGATTTCGGTAAATGAACAGAAGCGCAGACAAGAGACGTGGTAACAAGACGCGGTGACAAGATATCAGAATGATTTACATCGCACGCTAACTGTTATGAGGGGCTATCATTTCTTTCCTTTGTTTGTTTCACGCTTTCAGGTGAAGATTAGAAAACGTTCGTACTTAGACGACCTTCAGAATATCACGTTTCTTTTCTCGGAATAGCGAATTCGGTCGTGTTTCTGCGCACACAATTTTTACATCCCGATAACCGTTCCTCTTTTTTTTCTTGTTTTGTACTTCACACGACACCAATCAAATAAACTAATTATTAGGTCAAAAGCTTTAGATACTTTATAAAATATGAGAGTGACCGTCGTCCCCTTGATGTGATACGATAAATCATTGCGTGACGTCTCAGACCGCCAAGAACCTTGACATCATTACAACGTAACGTGATGACGTCATCAAATCGCGTCATCACATTATCAAGTTGAACTGATCTCGGAGGCACCAGCAAAACTACGTAAGGCGAAAATAGCATCTTGCAACTTGAGTTGCAATTAGGTTGTGTAGAATTGCAGGTAGCGAAAGATCGCGTTAGGTGCTGATTGCTGTTGAGGGAGCGGGGGTGAGGGCGATGTAGAAATCAACACAATAAACGGAGAAGATTAAGAAAGGTGGCTCTCGCAATCTGGTTACTTTAGGCGAACGATTACGGGGTCATGTGATGCCTTACGGTATTCATTTATCCGTTTATATTAGTGATCAGATTAGCTGGCCAATATTTTTTTTACCCAATTCATCGAGTGAAATATGTCTACGAGGCATACGGCAAAAGGAAACTCCTATGTCTCCTGATGGGCCTTCACTCCGAGTCCTGACTTATGTGTCTGACATCAGGAGCAAAACCAGCGAAAACATGTGAATTGTGAAAATAATTACACTGCTCATTACGCAGTACGCAAACAAGAATGAAAACAAAAAGAAGCACTTGGACGTGAGTACCAAGGAAAAAGTTTATACAAACTGGAACAGTTGAAGTAACATTCTTTGTATAAGAACCACGTACAATATAAAGCAAAAGGTAATCATGGGCATATTATGTTACATTATTGAAAAGTTACACGTTTGAAGAAGGCATAAGAAACAGTGTTACTTGTTTTTGTCAACAAAAAATACGTGTGTTTTCATTGAACTGTTTGATTAAGGATGGCTATGCATTACAAAACGAAATTATTTGATAATCTATAGTTTTAGCACCGTGGCAAGTTCCAGTTGACTCTTCAGAAGTGGCAACGATGAAATTTCGCGTATGTACATTCTGAATGTGAGCACCATTTGCTCAAAATCGCAAAGTTTTCTGTATCACTCTCGATACTCGCTATACATAAGAGATAGCGTGTATCACCGTACATCATCTGTGACAATGTGGCACCGCTGGTTGCACGACGCAACATATACTGCCGACAGTGAAGCAAGTGACAGTTATATTGTCGGCAAACTATAATCAGTGAAGAGACTCGGCTTTTCAAGCACACCTGTCGTGAAACATGATATTCAGTGAACAGGAAACTAATGAGAAACTTATTTCGTCCTAGAAGCCGTGCCCATGGGCATACGTCCAAATTGCCCGTTTGTCTGCACAAGATTTTTCCACTTTTACCTAAGTAGCCATAGTTGTGGGCACCATGATGAGACAGCTCTTTCATAAACTACAAAATTAAATTTAAAGATACATTGAAGCAAATCGAGGGTATACCTACAGTTCTTAAGGCCAGGGTATTTTATACCCTCACATGTTAGTTATCACAAAGATGATGTGATCATGAAGGACTCCGTAGTGTAGACACCGCATTGATTTTAGCCAGCTGTGGTTTCTTAGAGTTCCCCTAAACATAACGCACGAGTGCTTTGTATCATTTTTGTTTTCGTTTTTGTGCCTTTTGCTCCCCCCAAAATGTGGCTCAAAGGCTGGAATCGAACCCTTCCCCTTGAGCCTCTAAGCTGCCACTACGAATCATTCAAATCATCATTTCGTAGAGATTTTGTAAGGGTATTCTGAGAAATTTCCTTCCGAACCGAACTCTAAAAATTCCTCCGACTGTACTTCGCTACAATGGTTCGTTATTTCGCAAGAACAGTTTGCCGACGTGCTTATCGGCTGCGCACCTGTAGCGCAGACACATTCCCTGACCCTGTTGTCGGCGTTAAGCTCTCGTTCTATCGCAGCCATATAGTTTATTACCTCCTGCCGACGTCACGTACTTTAAAGGGACACCAAAGGCAACTATGAAGTCAACGTCGATTGTTAAAATAATGGTCCAGAAACCTTGTAGTGCTACGTATGTGACAAGAAAGGGCCTATTTTGAAATGAAATCATGTTTTAGTGGTCCGCGTTGGTTTAGCGCACTTCAAATTACCCGCCTAAAGAAGCGGACCAACCGGACCGACTCACGTCTTTGTTGCCGTGCACAACGTTGCCCAGCTTTACTACGCTAGTAGCAGCAGACCGAAAGCAGCGGGAGCCACAGCAGCAACAACGGCCATTGATCGATTTCTCGCCATCGGCTTCGAGATCGCAGACGTTTTTGTTTCAACTGCGGCCCGTAGTAACGTCCTGCGGTTCTTATTTCCATGAATCAAACAGAAACAAACAAGCAGCATTTTATTGCGTCTCTTGATGCACGGAAGCTTCTTTATTCAGTGTAGTTAGATCGATTACTAGTGATTAATTGTAGGTGGTCCATCTGATGTCATCGGGATTGTTTTGAAAATCTGGGACATTAAACTAAGCATATCGATCATTTTGAAAATGTCCTACTGCGGCGCTTGTGCTCTTGTACATTTACCTTAATTTCTCGGTAGGTAGGGCACTTTTGTTCATAATATTGTCGTTTTAGAGCTGTCATACATTAAGCTTTCACTCTGACGTAAATTGTTATTTGACTTTAAAGTCCCCTTAACGCGTCGCGTGGGACAGCGAGCTAACCAAAATAAGGTTTCGTCCGCATATCCGCAAACTGTGTCGGTACAGAATCGAATGTTAGCCCTTGTAGCTTTTAGATCTTTAGCTGCAAGTGTTCATAACGTAGATGACGTGAGCGAAAACATATGTAAACGTTTCTTTTTTTTTGCGGTTTATGAAGCAAAGATTTCTTCGCAAACTTCCCGGTGCTTTCCTAATCGAGATGTGATAAGTGACAGAGCAAGCACGTCAGGTGCCCCACGAAGAAAACACGTGACACACAAACGCTGGGTAACCTTCATTCGTTCTTACGACCATGTATACGTAGCCGAGGCAACTCTACCACACGTGTGCACACAATAACTCCGATGAAAAACAATGGCAGCCAGTGTCTTAAATACGTGAAAACACGGTATCAAATTTATATTAGTCCCAGAACAAAAAGTATTACTGATACATTGTTGAGCTCTTCATTATGCGGTAAGTTTCTAAGGCTATACCATGCATGCTCGTTTTCGCTTCTGTCTAGAATCTCGTGTTTACGCTGTAGTTAGACTCGCCCTCTGCCTCTTCCTAAGCCCCGAAGGAACAATGGTTTGCACCATCAAGAGAAATTTATGCCGACGACCATCGCCAAGCGTTTTGCCCTCCTCACTGAACACGAATCTTCTTATAGCAACACCCGCTGCTCCAGCGTCTAATCACATGAGCCCTACTACGTAGCAGAATTCAACACAGAATGCATTTGCTACCCCATTTCTCGCGTCGAACAGGGAACATAGCTACAGTACCGAGCAGAGTTATCTGTACAGCGCGGTGAGAATAACAAATGTCGCTTTCAACTAGGCTTGATCTGCCAGGAATCTGCGAAGCATCGCAGTTGTCAGCGTCGTCTGCGTGGTGTTGGCTTCTGCGCAGTGCAAATGAACCACTTACGACCACGGGATGGCACTCGGTGAATAAGGGCACTGAACTCCTGCAGGCGGAGCGAGCGGCGCCCGGAAAACAGAGGCGCAACTTTACTACTTACATGGCCTCCGAGATAGCAAGCTGCGCCCGCAATCTCGGAGGCCATGCTACCTAAAGGTAGCTTATACGAAATACCTCTAGGTCGCGCTGCTGGCGTCGCGCGTGCTTCCTAGCGTTTTCCCCCGTAGATGCGATAGGCATGTTTTCCACTACAATGGCTATACGCTATCTCAAAACAATATATACTTCGTGGAGCCAGCATGACCGGGCACCAGTATTGCGAACACGAGGAATGCAAGACACCGGCCCACGGATCTGTACACAACTGAACAAAACATTACTTCATATGATTTTCCTCATGAGGCACCGCATGTGGGGCTCTCTCCCCCATGATATCAAAGCACACGCGAAGGCTAGGTGATGGGGGAGAACAGGAAATGGCTAGATGAGAGGACGGTGAACGGCTAGATCGGGAGCACCTGGCCGGCATTGTTAGAACAGAGGAGGCGTTGTCAATGTACTAGAGGTGATTTACAGCTTATGTTGACCAAAGAACGAAGTGGACATGGAAACCAAAAGAAACTTAGCGTCTCTTCTTAAAGATTCATATATGAAGCGAATGAATCGCACACGCAAAAAAATATTTCGGAGCGAAGCTCCTTATACGTGGGCCTGTCCTTCCTTGTATGTATGTAGTCGCACGTAGCCACCGGTGGCACATTCCCGCTCTAGAGCGGGTATGTGCCACAGGGGATGCGAGATGGGAGACGGTGGTACTTGGACTGTTCACTACACGGACGCACGGACGGACGGACAGGCAGACCAGCACATGGACGGACGAATGGATAGATGCGTGGACGTAGGACGAGTGGACGCACGAACAGACAGACAGACAGACCGACAGACAGACAGACAGACAGACAGACAGACAGACAGACAGACAGACAGACAGACAGACAGACAGACAGACAGACAGGCGGATGGATGGATGGATGGATGGATGGATGGATGGATGGATGGATGGATGGATGGATGGATGGATGGATGGATGGATGGATGGATGGATGGAGGGACCCATGGACGGACGCATGGACAGACGAATCGACGCACGGACGCATGGACGCACGGACGCATGGATGGACGCACGGTTGGTCGCGCGAACAGATGGAAGCAAGAACGAACGGACGGATGGATGCATGGACGGGCTGATGGACGCTTCGCCCCACTCATCATCATTCACTCCGTGGATATGCTGTGATTTTTTTTTTCACTTCAGGCAATATTGCGATCACCAGCAATTTTTCTTTAAAGAGAGCTCCTGCATTTGCTGAAATAGTGACGAGACTACGTTCACACGCAACAAAGAGCAGTAGTCCATTGGCGTTTAGCGACATTGGCTGAAACAGAATAAAGCTGATAAGAAGGAAGGGCGGTGAAAAAACTGACCGAAAATGGGGAAGAAGGTCATACAGCGCACGCGGGACGATGAAGTTGCAAAATGTCTTTGATGAAGGCTGCACCCTGCTCTAGGGCAGATTAGATAGCATTTAGAGAAATAAAGCTGAGGTTTCAACATCTCTTTATTTATTTTTTTCTCTTTTTGAGATTAAGTCTATCTCGAAGAGAGCTGCGGTTGCGATGCACAAGTCCGGTCATAAAGCTGCCGGAGAGATTTAGTTGACGGACCTTGTGTTCGTAGATCTTCTATCTCAGGGCAATTAGCATAGGTACGATAAGAACAATCTTTTAATCGCCACATTACGCAATGTCTGCTTTATAAGCAGCTGGTACCACCCTTCCAAGTCACGGAGGTCGCTCATCCGCCGGCGTGCACAAGACACATTTTTGAGGTAAGCTTTGCCAATGGTTTCTTAACAACTGAGTTTCAATGTGGACTAGCGGTGTAACAGTATTTTTTTATTGCAATTCATACAGCTTTGCACTCGACGCAATCATGGACAGCATTTTAACAAGTTTTAGTTTGCCAATTATGCCGTATGATGGTTCGTTTTCGTGAAAATTATCGCAGCGTGGTCACAGAGCTCATGTGCTTCTGGGCAAAGCAGCGTATGTAGTCCCTTTGTCTCAATCGCGTAGTCCAGTTCACATTCTATGAAACTCAAAGCACAGCATGGCGTTAGACATGAAATTAACGGCATACTCATAGCAAAGTATTAAACACCCCAATTGTTTAAAATATCTCCTATGCATCAGAATAAACAAAACCTACAACCTGGCCCCTGCGTACCCCATTAGTACTATGAATACGATGCTCCGCTGCCAACACTAAATTCGTGGTGTCGATCCCAGCCATAGTGGTCTCATATAAATATAGACGAAATGCTTTAGAGGCCCGTGTAGTGTGCGATGTAAGTGCACACATAGAATACATGAAGATTTAAATATTCGGAGCCATTCACTCACTATACGGTGTGCCTTATAATTGCATCATGGTTTCAGCCCGTAAAACCCGTGTATTGTTACTACAACATGGCCGCTATTCAGACCTCTTTTATTATGTCGAAACTCGTTCTGAGCATTTACGGCGTGTTCCAAAGCATGACCCAAGTGTATCCGGGGAAGGTATACACCCATGCGATATAAGCATAACTGTGACCGTGGTCTCTCTTGGGTGCCAATATTCATTATGAAGTGGACCCACTAGTTATTGTTAAAGACAGTCATGAATAATACGAACGCCTAACTATATTGTTGGCAACATCTCTAAAGGCCACCAGTGCTCGCTCAGAGCGCCGTAGCTGATTTTTGTGGAAATCAGCAATAAACGACAAGCTGCGCAAGCTGTATACACAGGACGAACTGTACTTGAACTGCAGTGCGCATGGCCGCTCGAATCTATCGCGACAACGTATATTACGAATATATAATTTACACTCTTTGGTAAAAAATTCGTTTACAGGAATGGCCATCACTGAAACTCGTACTATGCGAATTAGAAGCACACACGCATTAGAGACGGACGCTGAACAGTTTCTTAGCCAACGTCGGCAGACAGCTACTGTAACAGGGCTCTATCTCCGACCCATGACCTCATACTACGATACTATGAAAGAACATGAAGAGAAAACGCTATTGACGTTTGGGCATTAAATTCAGCACAGGTGGCCTTTGTTCCACTATTGTAACATGACCGGCAACACAATTAGTCGAAAGTCTTAACGCGCAAAGTTATCGGGCAATCCTAAAGGCCGTATTTACACTGATGTGCGGGACCAGTATGCTAAACAAGCTGTGTACCTTCTTTCTTCCGCATAGAAAATCATTATCGAGAATTCCAGGAGGCAGCACACCCCCTTACCCTTTCAGCCACCACCCCCCGTTTTCTGGACCCCTATGTGACTTATGATATGCCGTGAACGCAGGAACTCGCAGCCACATCGACAAGAATCAAGATGGTCAATTCGAAAGTCGTGGTCAAGGGGGTGGCAGTGGTTGCGGTCGTCGTCATGGTTGTTGTGTCCGTGGTCGTGCCGGTGGTCCAGGGAAAGCCCAAGGCCAGCAGTGGTGGACCAGCGGCCGGCGCCCCGGACTTCTCGAAGTTCTTGGGACCACCTCTTCCCAGCGAGGACTGCGTGGGTGTGGTGGCCGCCCCAGGTGCTGCCGCCCTGGTGGCCGACCCGAACGACTGCACCAAGTACTCCGTGTGCTCGGAGACGTTCAGCTCGAAGTTCGACTGCCCACCCGGCCAGCACTTCAGCCCGGCCGACAACAGATGCGCGACCCCGGAGGAGGCCAAGTGCGACCCCGGTAAGCTATTCACCCCATTTAAACAGCTGCCTCATAAAGTCTGTCTGTCTGTCTGTCTGTCTGTCTGTCTGTCTGTCTGTCTGTCTGTCTGTCTGTCTGTCTGTCTGTCTGTCTGTCTGTCTGTCTGTCTGTCTGTCTGTCTGTCTGTCTGTTCAACAGCTGCAATACTGGCACTTAACTAAACTACCAACCTCAGCAAACCTAACTAAATTTACGGGGAATATAACTTGCAGGGTTCCTTATGCATTCGTCTAAAACGTCTTGAAGGAGAAAGCGGTCGTCTCTCTCTTCTCATTCGATGTGACTCGCCCCACCCCCACCCCTCCCCCTCCGAAAGCTTTTCGGCCTTTTGGCTAATACCATAAATAGCAGTTCTGCACTTAGGTGATTTTGCACTTCGTCCGGCGATCTCAGTATCGAAGTCATTGCAAGCTCTCTGCCCCCCCCCCCCGCACCTGGTTTTGCACGTCTCCGTGATTGCTCCGCCCCCCCACCTGAACCAATGTCAACGTCATGTGATCACGCCATTCATGATCACTTCATATGACGTCACGTAATGGTGACTCCTTGTGTCACTCGTGTTGGCGTCGACAATCAATTTTCGCATTTTATGACGCACTAAAAGGCTTTCTCTTTTAGCATAAAAACGATTGTTGAGGCCGTAACTGGTTCATACAAGAATTAAGAGGAGAACGAAGGCAGGAGGAACAGAAGAACCTTCCATATACTTTCTTATACATTCCATATACCTCCCTTATTCTGTGGCGTACATTCAGTCATGAAGGTGACAGATAAAACTGATCAATACCTCTACTTCGGCTTTCCGCTAAGACCACCCTTATCAGACTTGAAGTGGTGGCACAACGTGAGAGCAAAAATTTAATATAACCGACATACGCTGAAGCTAGGATAGACCCGATGCAATAACGTCTTGAATATTCTACGGAACTACGAAACGACACTGTCTCGAAAATATATTATCAAATAGGATAACAAGAAGCAATAACTACGCTTCTATCCAGCTCTTGAAGCAGGTGGAGAACGTCAAGGCAAATGACCTTGATGTTTGAAATGAATCAGAATTATTAGAGTATCTTGCTTCAAGGCACATGCATGCGCAGGTTTCTCTATCAAGAAGGTAGTAGGGAAAGGGGGGGTAGAAATCTTACAGCAGCACCCCCTGCTTAAGAAATTCATCGAGTCCCAATGAAAACAATCGTCGCAATCGACGCATTAGTCGGAATGATGTGATAACGTGCTTTTCATTTGGTCCCTGGTTCATTTGGTCCCTGGTCATGCAGGTCGTCCTGCATTTGGTCCCTGGTTTTCGAAAGGTAAAGGTGGGATTTAAGCAATAAGCGGAACGCAACATCATTGTTCTAGAGCAATAATTATTATCGAAAACCAACATGGCCCTTGCCCAGTATATTGAGCAAACAATGACGGGCAGGGCTGGCTGAGTAAACGCATGAGGGCAGACTTGGCAACTCCCTTCACATGGACGGGGGAGCAGGGTAGGGCTGCTCCCTTCCCTGTGCGCTGGTCCAACTGCTCAGGATGCTAAAAAAGAACTTCATGGTGATGCACATTTGTTATGCAATCAGTCAGCATAACGTTTTCTCTCTTCTTTTTCGGCAGCTTTTGCCGACAATGATGCAGCCGAAGACGAAGCAATCAACGTCGATGTGAAGTCCGTTGCTGCCGATGTCGTTGACGCCGCCGACGTGGAGGTTGATGCCGCCAACATCGTCGCCACCGATGTTTAAACATTCGGTGTGCACCACACGCCGGCTGTGTGTGCCCGCAAGTACCGACATCTTGTCTATACTCGACGACCACCTTCGCTATAGAGACGTGCGTGAAACAGGGCCACACATTACGGAACAAGGATGCCCATGGATTCTTTCCTAGCCTCCGAGATACCCGTTGCAAAGAAATAAAAGCGATGGCGTTGTGTGTTCCTGAACATTGTCTTTACTTTGTATGTGTGTATGGATGGACGGATGGATGAAATAAAAAGGCAGTAACCTGTGTGCAACCAAACTAAAAAAAGTTATGACTGGCTTGTGTACGTGAATAAAAATTGGCAGATCCCACGTACAGTGGGAATCCATGATATGCGAAGCACAAATGAGAAAGGTTGATATGTCACTTTAAAATCAGCACAATGTTACGAGGTGGAGGTAAATGATGCCGTACATGACTTACGTGCCATGATTATCATGTTTGGAAGTGTCGTTTACCTTCGTCATCTATTCACGTCACGTGATACAAAATTTAGTATTTGTGGAGCTAGCGAAAGGGCCGCAAGCACGCTATCATCGTGGTATGTTGTCATGTTCTTACAAGACACGCTTGTAAGGATTATCATGTTTGCACCATTCATATACTTACGTCATCTATTGACGTCACGTAACACCAAATTTTGTATATGTGGAGCTAGTAAAACGGCCGCGAGCACATCATGAAGGGTCCCATATACTCCAATCTATCCTTAACGCACGCGCACGCTGGACACAGCGACGCTATGTTAGCGCAACACGAGAACTCTATAGTCTGACACCAGGCGTGACCAGCGCGACCAGCGTCCGTCGACGCGGCCGGACGGCAACCGGCGCGAAATGCGACATGCTGCATTTCGCGCAGATGCATTACCCAGACAACACTGCGTCTCCTTCTTTTCGTGACGGAGGGACGCCAGACGCACTGAAACGCGCATGCGTCAGACCAACGCAGCGCAGCGCGCGCCTGCGAGTATACGGCAATACCGGCGCCTGGCATGGCAACGCCGGAGTGGCGCGATAAATGAACGCCGGTATGACACGACGAAATGAAGGCCGGTGAGCACGCGCACCGCGTCACGTCGAAATGTATTGGCGCCTTGACTGTTGCATGTAGTCATATTGTCACATGACACGCATCTCATGATTATCATGTTTGCACCAGTCACACACCTTCGTCATCCATTGACGTCACGTATTACCAAACTTGGCATATGTGAAGCTAGCAAAACGGCCGCGAGCGCATCATGAGTGTGGCATGTAGCCATGTTACATGACACGCATGTCATGATTATCATGTTCGGATGTGTCATTTACCTATGTCGTCCGTTCGCGTCCCGTAATACCGAGTTTGGTACATGTGAAGCTAGCGAAACGGCCGCGAGCGCATAATGAGCGTAGCATGTAGTCATGTTGTTACATGACACGCATATCATGTTTATCATGTTTGCACCAGTATCATACCTTCGTCATCCATTCACGTCCCGTAATACCAAATTCGTTATAAGTGAAGCTAGCGATACGGCCGCCAGCGCATCATGAGCGTTGCGTGTAGTCATGTTGTTACATGACAAGCGTCTCATTATTATCATGTTTGCTCCAGTCACATACCTTCGCCATCCATTCACGTACCATAATACAAATTTTGGTATATGTGACGCTAGTGAAACGGCCGCGTGCGCATCATGAGCGTGAAATGTAGTCATGTTGTTACATGACACGCGCGTCATAATTTTTGTGTTAGGGTCTGTCATTTTTGTTCGCCATGCAATCATGTCATGCCATACCAGCTTTGCAACATGTCATGTGAATGAAACCACCGCAAGAGCTGCAGGACCATGAAATGTAAATCATGACATTCATGACATACATGTCATGCTTTTTATGTTATGACTAGTCAAATATGTTCTTCATACAGTCTTGTTATGCCATACCAAGTTTGTTATCTATACCATTATCGAAACGGCCAGGAGAGGTAAAATTTGTAGGCGGCTAGATTAAATAGATAGATAGATAGATAGATAGATAGATAGATAGATAGATAGATAGATAGATAGATAGATAGATAGATAGATAGATAGATAGATAGATAGATAGATAGATAGATAGATAGATAGATAGATAGATAGATAGATAGATAGATAGATAGATAGATAGATACGTTCAAAGCCGCGGAAGTTCACTAAAAATGCTTCGCATTTAAAATCGAACACGCAATGGAAAAAAAATTGCCATGAATTCACAGGACAACTCTTGACTTGTTACGGTATAAATTGAGCTTGTTTTCCCCTTTATTTGTATTGCCGTTTCTTTTTTACTTTCTGTAAAAAAATTTCCTGAATAGATTTTATTATTTTTATTGCGAAAGTCCTTCATCATTTCGTGGTTGTCCCTGGAACCCAAGCCTTCATGTTGGCTCAAACGTACGCTAAGAAAAAAAAATCCACCCTCTGGTGAGTTTCACGTTACCGGATTACTTGACTTCAAAGGTATTGAGTAGCGCCTTTTTCGAACGGTCGAAGGCACAAATCAGACCTAGAAAATTGTTATCGGAGGTGATTCTCAGAATTTTAGCTAATTAACAACATTCATATCACATCAGACGAGTGATTGAAGAATTTAAAAACGATGATTGTTCAGAACACGCACGGCTGTAAGTTCAACAAGGATACGGCGAGATAGACGAAGAGAAAATGGGCACTAAGCAATCGTAAATATCAAGTGGTATTTATTATGGTGAAAAACGTATACAACCACATAGGAAACAGTGCTACAAGTTCAGCAAAATAAAGAGTTGCGTATTCCCGAGTTCTGCCGTAGTATTCTGCACCGTGACGACCACGTGACCATATGAGGTGGGCACCATGACATGGTACCGCGGGCGCACGGAGAAATTTCTTTTCGTGGTGGAAATTCTGCGTCTCCGATTTTCAGGCTGCCCCGTGTTTAGGACTCTCAACCAAATGGCCGACAAATTCACCGGTTTGCCTAATCAGTGCATATATTGAAGACACTGTTAACGCTGCAGAAGTTCACGCCAACTCTAACTCGAATTAAAGTTCACTTACAGTTTATTTCAACGACACTTTAGATGGCTGCTGCTATGTCAGTATTGAAGTTACTAACAAATGTTGTTAGACTATAGTTGGAATATGATAACTAGTGTGAAAAAACACGCCTTACAATGACGGAAATACGATGAAAAAAGGGGGACACCTTATGTTCATATTGTGAGGAGCCATTGAATAAATGGATGAATTATTTAATGAACCGTCCCCTACATCGACCGATATAAAGACCCAACGTGCGCAAGACTGGTTCAGTGGGCATGTCAGCTGGCCGCAGGAAGCAGCGATGTCAAACCCTTTCGTCTTCTTAATGCAGATACTTCTGCTGGGAACGTCACGGATGGCCAGCGACTATTCACCGCCGTACCTTATCGCCACGGATCACGGAAACTGCGCAAGGGATGCACTACCCCACGTGGAATTCAACTGGACACCGCCCCCTACATCGACCGATATAAAGACCCAACGTGCGCAAGACTGGTTCAGTGGGCATGTCAGCTGGCCGCAGGAAGCAGCGATGTCAAACCCTTTCGTCTTCTTAATGCAGATACTTTTGCTGGGAACGTCACGGACGGCCAGCGACTATTCACCGCCGTACCTTATCGCCACGGATCACGGAAACTGCGCAAGGGATGCACTACCCCACGTGGAATTCAACTGGATACCACCCCCTACATCGACCGATATAAAGACCCAACGTGCGCAAGACTGGTTCAGTGGGCGTGTCCGCTGGCCGCAGGAAGCAGCGATGTCAAACCCTTTCGTCTTCTTAATGCAGATACTTTTGCTGGGAACGTCACGGACGGCCAGCGACTATTCACCGCCGTACCTTATCGCCACGGATCACGGAAACTGCGCAAGGGATGCACTACCCCACGTGGAATTCAACTGGACACCACCCCCTACATCGACCGATATAAAGACCCAACGTGCGCAAGACTGCTTCAGTGGGCATGTCAGCTGGCCGCAGGAAGCAGCGATGTCAAACCCTTTCGTCTTCTTAATGCAGATACTTTTGCTGGGAACGTCACGGACGGCCAGCGACTATTCACCGCCGTACCTTATCGCCACGAATCACGGAAACTGCGCAAGGGATGCACTACCCCACGTGGAATTCAACTGGACACCACCCCCTACATCGACCGATATAAAGACCCAACGTGCGCAAGACTGGTTCAGTGGGCGTGTCAGCTGGCCGCAGGAAGCAGCGATGTCAAACCCTTTCGTCTTCTTAATGCAGATGCTTTTGCTGGGAACGTCACGGACGGCCAGCGACTATTCACCGCCGTACCTTATCGCCACGGATCACGGAAACTGCGCAAGGGATGCACTACCCCACGTGGAATTCAACTGGACACCACCCCCTACATCGACCGATATAAAGACCCAACGTGCGCAAGACTGGTTCAGTGGGCGTGTCAGCTGGCCGCAGGAAGCAGCGATGTCAAACCCTTTCGTCTTCTTAATGCAGATACTTCTGCTGGGAACGTCACGGACGGCCAGCGACTATTCACCGCCGTACCTTATCGCCACGGATCACGGAAACTGCGCAAGGGATGCACTACCCCACGTGGAATTCAACTGGACACCGCCCCCTACATCGACCGATATAAAGACCCAACGTGCGCAAGACTGGTTCAGTGGGCATGTCAGCTGGCCGCAGGAAGCAGCGATGTCAAACCCTTTCGTCTTCTTAATGCAGATACTTTTGCTGGGAACGTCACGGACGGCCAGCGACTATTTACCGCCGTACCTTATCGCCACGGATCACGGAAACTGCGCAAGGGATGCACTACCCCACGTGGAATTCAACTGGACACCACCTCCTACATCGGCCGATATAAAGACCCAACGTGCGCAAGACTGGTTCAGTGGGCGTGTCAGCTGGCCGCAGGAAGCAGCGATGTTAAACCCTTTCGTCTTCTTAATGCAGATGCTTTTGCTGGGAACGTCACGGACGGCCAGCGACTATTCACCGCCGTACCTTATCGCCATGGATCACGGAAACTGCGCAAGGGATGCACTACCCCACGTGGAATTCAACTGGACACCACCCCCTACATCGACCGATATAAAGACCCCACGTGCGCAAGACTGCTTCAGTGGGCGTGTCAGCTGGCCGCAGGAAGCAGCGATGTCAAACCCTTTCGTCTTCTTAATGCAGGTTAGTGAAAAAATCTCGTCTGTAAAAACGAGCAATCGATGTTTTCTCCAGCTGACATGCCCAAACAGCGTATGTGAATGCTTCTCGTTTGCCATGGATGTTATCCTTTCTCTCCTAATGCTTTCTGGGGATGTAGAGCCCAACCCAGGGCCTCCCATCGAGGAGGCGCTGAAGGAAATTCTGGATGGTCATAAGAACGTTCAGGATAGGCTTGAGGCTATAGAAACAAAACTTAAGAACGTTGAGGAATGTACGGCTGTAATCAAACAATTCCATAATAAGTTCAGTCAGCTCGAGAACAGCATAAAGGCATTAGAAAACCAGATGGTAGACCTGGAGGACAGAAGTAGGCGCAATAATTCGATAGTGTTCGGGCTTCCAGAAGTCGTGAACGAGACAGCAGAAGGGCTCGCTAAGAGTGTAATCGAAGACTTATTTCAGAAAACATTAGATCACCGCGAAAAATTAGCCGTGTTGATAAACTTCCCTAAACTAAAAGGGGGGGGGCATATCCGTATCAGAGGACTTTTCGGCCGCTACCCAGCAAATAAGAAAGCAGCTTTGGGATAGCGCAAAAGAAGCCAAAAAAAGCGGGCCAGAAGGTAAAGCTCATGCACAACAAAATCAAAATTGACGATGACATGTTTGAATGGGACAATGCCCAAGCGAAAAGAATTCCTATCTCTCGGCGCAATATACCAGAACAGACTCGGCGCAATGAACTACTAAAGAGCGTAAAAAGAAGACACTCCGTTGCATGAATTTAAATGCTCGCAGCATAATAAACAAAACCGCGGACTTAGAAAGCCTTATTATCACGTATAAACCACATATTTTGATAATAACTGAAACTTGGCTACACTGTGATATTGGCGATTCTGAAATAACACCCCCCGGATTCAAGGTATACCGCAAGGACAGAGGCTCTCGAGGGGGAGGTGTTGCTATTCTGTTTTTAGAATCTTTACGTGTAGTCAGATTACCCGATATGGATGGACTAGAATGTGTCGTCGTTAAAGCAATATTTGAAGAACTTCACATCATTATTGGCGCCTTTTATCGCCCTCCTAGCTGCGACATGTTTGTCGAAATATTTAACGAGTTCTTGTGCTCCTATGGCAAACATTCCTCTAATATGCTCCTGGCGGGTGACTTTAATTTCCCTTCCGTAGACTGGCAAAACGACGTACCTGAAGCCCTTAGTGCTGGTTCGGAGCCGTTTGTTGACTGCGTAGTGCTTCATGGTTTAAAACAACTGGTTACTACACCCACCCGAGTGCAAAATGAAGCTGAGTCCGTTTTAGACCTGTTCCTTGTAAATAACGGCATTATGCGACGAAATCCCCAAGTTGAGGTTTTTCAGGGTATATCGGACCATAAAAGCACCTGCCTCACTATGCAATTAAACGCTCCGCTTCAAGCTACAAAAGAACAACGTCTAATACCCGATTTCACACGTGCTAGTGATGTAGACATACTTGATGTGCTTGACAGCTCGTTTCCTGAATTTGTTTCTATGTGCGGATCAAAAGAATATTCGATTGACCACATCTGGGGTTTCTTTAAAAGCGTAGTGTTTGACACAATGAATAAATTTGTACCCTTCCGGAGGAAAGTACTGAGGCAGGATAATCCGTGGATGAATAAAGAAATCGTACGCATGGGACGAAAACTAAAAAAGCAAAGAAAGCAATGTAAGCAGCGCCCATCAACAGCTGCCTCTGATAGAATGCACGATTTGCGAATGCAACTGAAAAACAAAATTAAGACAGCAAAAGAGCATTATCAGCAAGTGTAGTTAAAAGAATTCATGATTTCGTCTCCAGACAAGTTCTGGCGTTATCTCGCACCGAAAAAGAACACTATTATCAGTCTTTACGTGGACGATGAGCCTGTTTACGACAGCCTAGATGTTGCAGATGCTTTGAACCGGTACTTCTGTTCAGTGTTTACTGATCACGATGGAAACATCCCGCAATTTCCTTCTTTCGTTAAAGTGCCTCCTATCAGTGACGTGTGTGTCAATGAAGAAGGTGTCTTTTCCCTTCTGCTCCATCTAAATGTTAAAAAGTCCCCAGGTGTTGATGGCATACCCAACGCTTTTCTTGTGAGATATGCTGAGTGGTGCGCGAAGTACTTGTGTTTACTATTTAACAAATCTCTCGAGTGCTCTGAACTTCCCGAGGATTGGGTGTATGCTAAAATCGCTCCAATACCGAAAGGTAACGAAAACCGTTCTCACTTATCGTCATACAGACCGATTTCTATTCTCTCAAAATGTGTCAAAACGCTCGAACATATCATATTTAAGCACATTTCACAATTTCTTGAGAGCAATTGCATTGTGGACGCCCGACAGCATGGCTTCCGCCGGGGACGGTCCACTGTAACTCAGCTTCACGACTTCGCTGCAACACTGGACAAACGGGGGCAAGTGGACGTCATACTCTTAGATTTTGAGAAGGCGTTTGACCGTGTGTCGCACTCGAAATTGCTGAGTAAATTGACGGCCATTTTGAAAAATGAAACTTTAGTGGCATGGATTAAATCATACCTTTCCTACAGGCAACAGAGCGTAGCCGTTAACGGCGCATGTTCTGTGGCCTCGCCAGTACTTTCGGGCGTCCCACAGGGCTCTGTTCTCGGGCCACTTTTCTTTCTCGTTTTGATTAACGATATTGTACATGACATACCGGTAAAAATTAAACTTTTCGCAGATGACTGCGTTCTTTATAATGAAATCTGCAACCATAACGATCAGGCCGTCTTAAACGCGTCACTTGAAAAAATACAAACATGGTGTACTAGGTGGCAGATGACTCTTAATTACAAAAAAACTGTTTCAATGACCATTACACGCAAAAAGGCCCCGTTGAAGCACACGTACCAAATAAACACATAGTCTAGCTGAAGTATCATGCTTCAAATATTTAGGAGTTTTAATCACATCCGATCTGAAATGGAACGAGCACGTCACGTACATTCAGAAAAAGGCAATGCGAAAACTGGGATACTTAAGGAGAATGTTACCGAAAGCTTCTCAGGATACCAAACTGCTAGCTTACAAAACTTACATCAGACCACTATTAGAATATGCTTCAATTATCTGGGACCCATACACTCTAGTTAATACTAATAAGCTTGAGAGCATACAAAGAAAAGCCGCGCGATTTGTTTACAGTTCATACAGCTGGAAAACGTCTCCTACGAGTCTTCTCCACAGGGCCGGTTTGGAAAGCCTTGCGGTAAGACGTTATCATGATCGGCTAAAATTTTTTTATTTGATGTATAACGATAGACTTCAAATTGACAAGGAAGCATACATCCAGCCGAGCATTTGCCGCCCAACACGATCTAATTGCCCAATGAAGGTCGCTGAAATTTCGTGTAAAACAAACGTCTTCAAAAACTCCTTTTTTCCCCGTACGTGCCATGAGTGGAATCTGTTACCTGCTAATGTTGTGCAATATTCTGATGTCTCATCCTTTCTTCGTGCCCTGTTGAATTCGGCATGATTTAGTCTTCAATAGTAGTTGTTATCCTACCGATTGCACTTGTACAGTTTTTTTTTCCGGTTCAAAGTGTACCCTTAGAAGTGCATTGTTATGCTTGTATGTTATCCTGTTTTCTTCTTTTGTATCGCCCACACCTGCTCAAAGCCTGGCACCCAGGCTAGCAGTAACCTGTAAATAAATAAACATCGTGGATGGCTAAATTCTTTACTTTTGCAATTATTTTGATATATTTAAGTACGTTAAAACGCACATTTTCTCATCTGCAGCGCGAACGGGTGCATGGTGATAATCAAGAAGGGACGGCATACACAGTGCAAAATATTAATCTATCCCAACTAGCCCAGTATGTCACTATTATATGAAGTCTGAACTCAGTTTAAAAAAAAATCCGAGGGTCAGGCTTGTTCGTATTGATATTTTAAGCATGAAGAAAAGAAATAGCGTGCGTTTTAACTGCTGTGTATTAGCCTATGTATAGTAAACGCTTACTTACGTCTTAATATGAAGGAGAAAAGCAATACAGATCACCAGCGTAATTTATGTTTACACTAAATAAAATAAGTGGCCCCATAATGAGGTACTCTAGACAGAGAACAAACGAAAAAAAAACAAGAAGTATGAAGAGTGATGTGGCCTTCAAATGTATATTTTAAACAAGAAGCCGTTAAGCCTTGCAAAGGAAAACAACGATACGAATGTCGGAACCGCAAGAAAAAAAAGTACATTAGGCCAGCAAATACGTCAAACCGAGGTAGAGTCATATAGTTCCTGGATCATTAACGACGCTTATCTACATATTATTGCCTGTATTCAAAGCAATCAGCGCAACATCTCGACGAGTGCATTATCTTCTGTCAGGGACATCGTCGATATTTGGTCGATAACATCGACAGGAGAAGGTGAAGTTTTATTTTCTGTCATTGCTGGGGCCAAGATGTGCGGGGACCAATAAACTAGCCCTGCTCCCTCCCTTCGGGCGGTGGCCAAACATTGAGTGCCGGAGCTCCTTCAGAGGCATGGGTGCCATCTTCCCGGCCACTGCGTGCGCATTTTAGGACGTAATTCATCAACGCCTGCCTGTGCCTAGCTAAGTGCACGTAATCCTGTTGTCAAAATTACTCCGGCGCCTCCTCCACCCCCCCTCCACTTCATTATGGCTTGCCTCGTAATCCCGTCGCAGATTTGGCCTGTTAAGTCACCTCCATTACTAACCCCCCCCCCCTTTCTTTTTTTACTTCAGCTCACGGACAAGTGTCAGCTGACGGTCGTAAAAGGAGGAATCAGGATAAATTTCTGCAAAGCTAAGGCAAAAAGTGAGGATCTGCTTAAGTGTAAAAGGGCCCGCAAAGCAAGAAGATATGATATTAGTGGGTAAATGGTGGAGTATACGTGGCGTAGATAAAACTCTAAGAATGTCGAGGTGGAGTCTAACGTCTCTAAAGGAAGGTGGTGGACGTATTAAAGTGCCGAATAATATTCAAAAAAAAAATAGATACCGCAATCTTTCGTCCGTGTGTGTGAAATAAAGTCTCGTAATGAAAATAGAGAAATTATGAACATAAAAAGAGTATTTTCATTGAGGGGATGAACGCTGTTTGAACGTCGCTTACCTCGAAAGCGAGATATCATAATTGTCCACCATGCCGAGCCTTTTTGAAGCAAGCATATTTCCCAGATCTGAAAACCCTGCTGACAGGCGTGGCAACGTAAGTGAACCCCAAAATGAACGGGTGCCGGATATAGGGCAAAGTCAGCCCATAAATCGGCTTGCAGCAGGCAGTAAATGTTTTTTGGCTCCTAATATAGAGGAGCATGATGAAGTAACCCTATTCCAATAATGTTAACGACGTAGGATGTCTCAATTGTACCTACCCTACACGAAATCTAGCAAAGTGTAATTTTTCGACTGTAACTAATGGTGCGGACTGATGACATTGTGCGCGAGTTATATTAAATATAAGTACATACACCCTTCACCCTAAACGTGTGCATAAGCTGTGATGGGGAGGGAAGGGTTGTGACTGTCGACCTAATCATATAAGGGAGGTGCCAGTTTCGACGCATACCTTTACTCAGACGGACATATCGCGTGACTTTTCACTGCAAATTTTTATGGCTAAACATGCCTTTGGACTTCGACGGTGACCGAAGACTCCTGGTGTTGCATCCAAAGAAATGTTTACCTGTCACCTTTACCTTTGAGACGACAAGGACCAATGGAAGGCCGTTGTGAGAAACGTCATTGCTTTATTATCATTTTTGCATCCATCTTGTAGCTTGTATTCTTTAGGATTGAGCCAATAGATGTTGGGAGTAAGGGGAGGGAGGGGGAGAGAAGAGGTAATCGTTCCGGTGAAAAAAAAAAACTAACCTCCCTTATTGTCGAAGCCTGCGCATGCCTATGCCATCGGTGGTTTTGGGATGTTAAACCCCACATATCAATCAATCACACTACACATGTATCGTAACAGTGGACGCTCGTATGGGGATCTGCATGGTGTCCTCGATCAAGTTGAATTTGTTTGTCAATGCGTGTTTTTAGCAAGCGTCAATCTCCGTACATTACAAACCATAGCGTAAGTACGAATAACACGGAACAAAAGGCTAACAGGACAAGCGCTTGTTCTGTCTGCTTCTTCTCCACGTGTTATACGTCATTACGCGATGACTTTTGATGTATGACGTACTGTATCAACACCATTTTCAAGTCGGTACTTGACTTCGTTGGTGTAACATACTCATGATTTTAAGCGTGGCACTGAAATGACGAAACAGCGAGTAACGCACACAAGCGCTGAATTCTATCAATGCTTTATTTGAAGCCGGATCAAAAATACATAGATGAAAAATTCTAGTCACTCCGGCATGCGCAAATACGAAAACATGAAGGAATGAGAATTCTTTTCTAGATGACGATATATCTATAACAATATGAAGTGGAGATGATTTTGTCGCGCTTAAATTATGAACATAATGCATGTTCATGCATACGTGCCATCCCCGCAGGTAAAGATTATTGCTTAGTGTCCAGTTTCGGCTTATAGATGATGCAGCAGACGGCAGGAAGTCGGTGGGAAGACTGCCCTAGTAGGATTAAGAAAGGATAATTACTTGAGACCTGCGTTAAGATAAAATTGACTATTGCCCTTAAAGTTCGCATCACGGTTTCAGGAACAATTACGCAGCATATCTGGCGGAGATCTTGGTTATCCGCTTCCTGTCCGTAGAAAATCCGGTTTGCGCTCAAAGCGAGTTCTGGGCGAGTTTCAGGGTCCCGTCGTAAAGGCCGCGACCCCGACGACCTTTAATTTACTTTTAGCTTGTGGATCTTCTATCTGAGGGCAATTGGTGTAGCCGTGATAAAGATAATCCTTTTCTTTTCTCTCGTACGTGCGCGACGCGGCAACCGCCTTATAAGCCGGCTGGTGTCCCTTCTCCTCCAGTCCCAAAGACTTTTGCATTCGCCAACGAGCCCAGGAGACCGAGACGATAAGTAAGTGTTGTGCGCCCAAACTATTTTTTGATAGTTTTAAGCGAACACAAAGTAAAATTACGTCCCGTCGTATTAACGCACCTTGTACTCTTCAGTTTTGTGCGGATCTCCACGAAAGTAGTCTCGCTGACACAGTGTCCATTTCTACCGCTACAGTGAAGTTCAGGTCTGCTTCGCAGCTATTACCCCACCTTTTAACACATGTGTTTTCTATTTTGCTCTCGGCTATCCCTCTAAATTTCATTTTAACCGGCTCAACGCCCACTGAAGTTTCTACTCGGCGAAATGCGTCCTAGAGTTGTTGAGCCGCAATACTCTAAGAGCTCAGCAACAAGTTCATGATTTTTTGTGAATTTTAGGCGTAGCGTTGTTCGAACATTTCGTCTCACTTCGCTTCTTGTTTCTTTCTCCCTTCTGTCCCCTTTCTATTTCTGACTCGCATCGTTCTTATGCTACGTATTTTGCTGAAATACGTGCACTTCTGAAGAAGCAACTGAGCCAAAGCATGCACTTGTATCACCATAAAAGTGCTCTCGTTGCTCGCAGTATGCCAAAACGAATGGTGAGGATAACTCAATGATTTTTCAAAACGAGTTTTTGCTGAAACGTTTCAGTGAAGTCACATTTATGTCCTTCTTAGAAGCCAGCTCGCTACTAAAGAAGCTGGCCTACTTCGAATAGGCAACGGTATTTCGCTACCACTCACCGTATTCTGAATGCAGGAGGTGTCTCCTATGTAGCTATAGCTTTCGGACAGTAAAACAGTTGTGCGCGCAGTTGCTGACTCTTCTTTGTCATCTGGACATATCATCATTTTCGCAACTCCCGCGTTTGTATATATTATCATCAACATGCGTGAACCTGAGCTCGACTCGAATAACGCCGTGCCTCACAATTGGTGGAGGTGCCGGGACCGATGAGGAAAAACTGATGTGCATTATCCCGTAGTGCTTCCGACTAGACAGCGTCTGATGCCATTTATTTGAGCCCTATATATGTACGGTTATGAAGCTACGTTTTGCGTAATTTCTTTCGATATCAAATGCAGCTTATCTAAGCAGTAGTTTTAATTACTCATAAAGCAGCGTTAACATGAAAAATTATTGATCATAACGTTGAGACCTGAAGTTATGAACAGTACTCATCATAATCAGTGCACAAAAAAACAACACAAAGAAGTATTCGACACAAGCGCTTGTGTCGTGCAATTTCTGGGGTTTTTTTTTGCTTTTTTGTGCGGTGACTGTGATGAGTATGTTCCAACTAGCCCAATTCGCTACATTACTATGACGTGTACATAGTACGTACATAGAGTAAGAGATGGCGCTAATGCGCACGCTTTTATTCAGTGCAGCAAATACCTTCCTTGGGAGTGTTTTCGTGTACGAATAGCTGCACTCTACCTCTTAAATCGAATAGGTAGAACAGAAGGAGGATGAGGTTGCGCATAACGACGCAATAGCTGAATTCAAAACATCAAAAAAAGAACAATAACTCCTCGTTTTATGGTTATCTATAGGTAAACGTAAACCTGGTCACACAACACTTCGACGTCATTTCGTCTGTTAATAAGTGACTGTCACGCAGAAAGCCGTTCCATGCGCAGCGATAGTGGACATTTAGAACAAGGACTCGCTCCCCTAATAAAGGAGATAAACGAGGATGCAATTAGGGAGAATGTTTTACGACACGCGCGGTTCTAAGAAAGCAAACAGCGGAGTACACAGCGTTCGTATAAGCCTCTGTCGTTCAGGATAAATAGCTTACCCGAGCTGTTTTTCGTACAGCCGGATGGTTCGCGTTTATCTTTGAATCTCTGCCTTTATTTTACCCGGAAAAATGTTTAACCACTGTGATGCCTGAGGAAGACCTGAGGGATGGTTATTTGCTCCGGCGTTTAATATTTCACTGGTTGACATGATTATCGCTACAGGTTACACGCCCATACGGTATATGCGGTATAGCATGTTCAGAAAATCCCCTGGCATTGGGCTGTCCGGAAAACTGTTTTGAGTAGTGCGTCACAATAATTAGCGAGAGTTTAAGATACAATACTACTTCAGATACGACAAAATAGATTGAATAAACTATACAGTACTATGAGAGCTCGAAATAAGAAATTAATAAAGCACAGGTGAGGATCAAACACAGTTTAATATGAGCACGTTCCCTCTATGCGGCTGTCTACCTTTTACGGAGTTTCAAGTTTATCGTATTCTGCAACGATAACCGCGAAGGGCGTACATAAAGCACGGCCGATAAAGTAATCAAAAGTGAGAAATCTGGCATTGGTGAAAAGTGGCCTTACGTCGTGTCCACCATGTAGCGACACAGGGATCTCGTTCGGGCAGACATTGAGACGAGATGTGATAGCGGTGGATGAGGTAATGACAGCTTATGTCCCTGTATGGACGCAAGGTCAACTACCGCGATAGTAAGGCTTCTGTAATGCCTCCGTATATGAGCCTTGTCTCAGTCATAACGGTGCTTTAGTTCTCCCACTCGCCCCCTGCACGATTACAATAAGCGGGAGAGAGAACACTTAGCACTCGCATCGGCAAGGCAGCAAGAAGTAAACAATAGGATAGAAATATAGCTGTTTTTGTTGCGCGTCTAACGACGCTGATTTGCGAAAAAAAGCCCTCCCAGGGTGCCTCCTGCGTTTGTCAGAGACGACTCGAAAGTGAGAGCTATGTTTTTTTTTTTTTTTTGTCTGTCGATGTATTGATTCTTTTCTCCCTCTATGATCGTCCCACTTTTAACCGAGCGACGATGCCATGTGATGACGTCATCGCGTATCACCACATGAGTCACAGTAACGTAGTAGTGAAGTAATCACAACGCAATGATGACAACTCAAATTTGGTCATCTGTGAAGTCGTGTCATATGGTTACGTCACCACGTGATTATGCTTTGTTGCATAACACGTATTGACGGCCCCAAGCGGTGAATCTCAGCAATAATAAGACATCTAGGGCGTTAAAATTACCCGCTATTTTCCTTCTACGCCTCCACTCCTACCAACCTTTTTTTATCATGGACGCAGGATCTTGCAAACTAGACTCAGATAGCAGGCGAGATGACGAGGGTTGTGGTTAACCGGATGGTGGTGGTTGTGGTTGTCGTCATGGTCGTCGTTTCCATGGTCGTTCCCGTGGTCCACTGCAAGGGTGCCAAAGCTGGCAAGGCCGGTAAGGCCGGTAAGGTCGGCAAGGGACCAGGCGGCGCTTCGTTCGGGACACCTCCTCCTCCCAGCGAGGACTGCGACGGCGTTGAAGCGGCCGCCGGCGGCGGAGCCTCGCTCGTGGCCGACCCGAACGACTGCACCAAGTACTCCGTGTGCACGGGAATGTTCAGCCTGAAGCTCACCTGTCCTCCCGGACAGCACTTCAGCGTGGCCGACAACAGGTGCACAGCACCGGAACAGGCTGCATGTGACCCCGGTACGTACGGTGGACAGCTTTAGAAGAACAAGAGACACGGCATAACTGCACGCATAGACAATCACAGTCCATCACTCTTACGAGGTCCATGACCATCACAGACGATAGTTCAAGCCCGTATCTCTTTGCTCTCGACAATCCAATCTATCTCGATTCGTTCCCAAGAGAAGGGTATAGCAAACCGGTTTTCCAAGATTGGTTAGCCTCTTTTAACTGAACAAGGGCGCGCACGCAAACACGGACGCTAGAACAAGAAAATGCACACAATTATCCGTGCTACTGGTTAACGTTTCTGCCTTTCCATCTATATACTGTTCTTTTCTTCTTGATGAAGTGTAGGAGCTCAGTGAAACGAGATAGGTGGTACTGGTTAATTATGCTAAAGTGTGACAGGAACGAGTAAAAAAATTAAGGCACACAAACGACGGGATCATGCTAACGATCACGTGTGTAGTACAGTTTTGTAATATATTGTGTAGTGTAGTATAGCCTAGTAAAGTTTTCTACGGAATCATGTTACTAGTTAGTCAGGCCCGTGAAGAGTTTTTAACACGGCCCTCATCACACCGAATGATGGGTTGTTGGTTTTAGTGTAGTTTCGTATAGGGTATGCCAAAAGGTTGGCGAAACAAATAACGCAAGAAGAATACAATAAAAACGCGAAGTGTAAGAGTACTCTCCTAAATCTAAAGAAGCATCGTCATTTTATTTACATCACCTTTGGACCACCCGACGCCTTTACGAAAACCCCCCTGTCACGCCCTTTTTGTGCACTATATATATTTTTTCTCTTTTTGACATCGTTTCCATTAGCCGTTTGCAATATGCGATAAATTTTTGCACTATCAGTGCTCGATTTGAAAATACATTTGGTAATGAAGTTAGTCCTTTCTATGCACCAATCTCTACTTGGTGGAATGTTGAAGTCAAATATTGCACAAAAATTGTGCTCACAAAATTCTGCCTTATTAAGCACTGCAGTATGGCTTGTTCTAGAGGTCAGTCTATATACGATCTTTATCGCTAACTCATGGCACGATTTTCTGCAAGAGAGACTACAAACTATTTGGACAAGGGCGCCGCGTTGCATGGCTCGAGGAATTGTTGTCAACCTTTCTCTCTTTTTTTTTACAGATTTTACAGCTGCACCGGCTGCCGCTGCTGAGGCCGAAGCGTCTGAAGCAGCCGTGAATGTCGAGGCTGAGCCAGAAGCCGCACCTGCCGAGGTCATCGATGCTGTCGATGTCACCGTTGTCACCGCTGACGCTGAAGCAGTCGCCCAGGAGGTTGCTGTCGCAGCTTAACTGCGGAGCGCTTTGCACTCCTCGCGGACGTTGACGCACGTCAACGCGCGAAGCCTGATTGTTGACCGCTTCATCGAAAGGAAGCGTGCCTATTCCTTGGAGTCTGGTTTGATTAGGTTGTTTCAAACCCTCAAAGGAGCTTGCAATTGTCAAATAAAAAGATATGTTTCGCACGTTATTTTTGCTGTACTTCCTGATTGGAAATCATTGTCTTTAAGTTCGGATCAACATGAATGCTTTACTAGTTAGGGGGGGGGGAGAATTCCTAAATAAGAGAAAAGATAAAAGTGAGTCCCATAACTGTCTGCATCTAAGTACGATACCTCAACAATGGCTCACGATGGAAGGGGACAAGAAGGGATCAAATTGGACTGAGTGTGAAGTAAAGATAAGACAAAGAAAGATGGAGACACGGTCGAAGGAGTCCGAGGACGGGGCGCCACTCAGCGAGAGCTTCACGGCGTCAGGAGATGGCGGAGGGCGAGTGAAATTGACAGTTATACGGCTAGCCATATAACTGTCAACTTGGAAAAAAATTATCGGTCTAGTCGTTCTGAAGCCGATAGGAATGTGGAGAGGAAAATGCGCCGCTTTATTCTGATCCTTAGTTAACATTCATTTGTGCCTAAGCGCCAGGACTTCGCTGGGGCTCAGAAAAGGCGTTGATATTAACGCGATAGCGTCAAAGGGACACTAAAGTCAAATAGCATTCAGGCTATTAGCAATTTGTGTCAGAGTGAAAGCACAATGTATGACAACATATCGTCAACAGCAATGCCCTACTTAGCGAGAAATTAAGCTAAATGTACCACACGACGTGCGTGACGAGTGTGGCACGTGCGTGACGAGTGTGGCAGACACATGGAGCACGTGCTCCTATACCATGAGCCACGGCATGCAGGTACGCGTCACAGGTGTTTGTCACAAGCAAGCGAGCATCACCTAGCTAAAGCCTATGGAAACGACCCAGAAGGAACCTATAGAGCCCGCATCACACAGCTAAGGCCCAGGAACAACCTACAGGCGACCAGATTAGTCTTAAAAATTGTACAGTTCCGCTGCTTCAAACATTGTTTGTGCAAACTGCGCCAATTCTTTCTAAAAAGAAGCTCCTTAGGCCCACACCCCGCCGTCGCCGTCGAAGCTCTCTGCACCGGGCTAGCACTCCGAGCGAAACAACAGGCGCGTGCTCCCGGCAGATGGCTCGCGCGTAGCCACACGCGCAGCTCGCTCACTCGCTCTGTCGTTCCCACCGTAGAACGCACCAAACGCTCTTCCCACCCACTCCCCACTCTACCGCCTTCATGAAAGCCAGCAGCCAGATCAGGCGTATAGTCGCTTGCGCGCCATTTCTAAGGAGTTTCGCCCCTCGGTTGTATTCGTATACGGTACAACTGCTAGCTTTATTATTAGTATTAATAAATGTTGCGTCTCTCTCTCTGTCTCTCTCTGTATCACTTCCAACTCGGCGCTCGTGGGGACGAAACAAAACAGAAAGCACTTTTAAAGTGTACGACAGATCACTAATTCTGCTTTTTTTCGGCGGATTCCAGAAAATTTTACAGCAACCGATTCGTGGTGTAATGAATTCCGATAGTAAGGTCATGTAATGATTACTTGGAAAACTAGTTCGGGATTCTTAAAAATATATTTTATGATCAATGTTATTGCGGTGTTCTCCCTGAGAAGACAGGCCTGTTTAAGTTGACTTTCAACGCTTCCCAATTAAACAATTCAAAGAACACACAAGAAATGTTTTAATTACCGCACAGTACGAAAGTATACATCGCAAGACATAGAGAGAAAAAAACTCAAACTTTGTCGCAAAGGTGAAGCAATGAACACGCTAGCAACAAGTTGGAAGGTTACACGCAGAATGGCAAGCACATCGAAACGTGCCCCGGGTTTCTGCGTGCCCGCACAAAACGCACTCACAGGTACAGATCAACGCAAATAAGCGTCTCAGTTGTTACTTCGCTGTGTCTGAAAAGCGCGCTCTTTTTGCAAACGGAAGCTGTGAAACTTTTGCAGTGGCCTTTGTGCGCCCGGTAACTACAACAGTATTGTTCTGGTGAAATCCAAAGGCCAGCCAAGACGTACGATCCTCCCCACCGCGAGATAAGGGCACGCGAGTGAGTGTCCCCCTCCTCTCCGCGGGGCAAAACACGCGTGGGAGATGAGAGCGCGCGCCGAGGAGTCCAGAAGATGTGACGACGGCCATTCATTGCGCCATCTTGCTGGTAATGCTGAAAACACGATAGTTCTCCCAAATGCAAGTTTTTTGCGCGCTCATGCAGTTAAGATGAATTACCAACTCACCCAGCAGTCTGTGCTTCTCGTGCCCCCCCCCTAGATGCCCGTCACCTGCGGTAAGTGGCAGATATAAATAGCTTGCCGTTTGAACATTTAATGACGTGTTTCTCCGTGGCTCAGTGGTTAACGCCTCGAACCCACTATTCAGAGGCCCGAAGTTCAATTCCGTGCGTCGGAATCTCTTTATGGATTATTTTTCCTTCTTGCATATATGGTGAGGTACGCGGACGCCGGCGGCAAAATCCAGCTGAGAGTGCCCGTATAGTTATATTGCAATAAAAGCCAGTCAACTACATCAGGCATGGCCAATCGCCCCTATAGCCGTCGCCCAGAATCCCTAGGGACTCGGCAGCAGCAAGGGCTTGGCTGATATCTAGCTGAACGTTGGGGTCTGGGCTGCGGAGCAGGGCATCTCAGGATTCTACAGTGTGGAGCATCGTTTTGACTTGGACTACACCATCGTTTTCACTTGGACATGTCCACAGCATGCGGACAAAATTTGCCACCTCATCTCAAAGCATATACTGGGACCGGAAAACTGCGGGGTTCCACTTACTGTTATAGGTACAGATTTTGGAAAACCCCGGTCACAAAAATAAATACAAAAGAGCAAAATACACATTCGAACTCGGTATAACATGATATCAAAGCTTAGTAGCCGTTAAAACAGGTAATGATGACTCGAAGAGCACTTTAGCTACGCAGCCATTGCATGCAATGGCGCTCACTGACACCTCCAAATATAGATAATAAATAATCTATATAAACAACCAGTTATGCGGGTAAACGAAGCAGCCGCCCTAACGAAACAAAAGGCATGCATTGATAATGCGGTCGATAGCGATGAACGATTTGTATAGAATGGAAAGCTTTTAAACAACCAAACAGTTATGCACTTTGCATCACATGACGTCTACATTTATTATTTTGGTCTTCTGCAACTTCTGCAACCCTGTATTACATCTGTTTACAAGATTCCTTGCCCGACATAGCACTTGTGTACATACGGTTTCTTTGCGAAGCAGCTTCGAGCTCCGGCGTGGCTCTGAGGTCGACTGGCCCGACTGCCGCGTAGAGGGTCTGGGTTCAAGTCCCGCTTGATGCTGGATATATTTTCTCATTGTGCGTGATAGCGGTTACGGAGTCAGGCGGCGGCGACGGACAGCTACACCCCCCAAAATCGACAGTTGGGATTTCGTACCAGCTTCCGTTGTAAAATTACTTCGTCTATGCGTTTTTGTGGGCTCAATGTAGTACGCCATCCTCAAATAATGCTCACTAACACTTTAGTCCCGGATTTCCGTTAACCTTCTCGCACGGAAGCGGCAGTGCTTCGTAGTCTTTAACAAAGGCGCGGACAGCGACGGTTTGAAGCACCGGGACATATATACTACAGTTACAACCTGCGCAGTGCTCGCTTTTATGGACCCGCCAACCACACGGTACCATTAATGTGACCTTATCTGCATGTTCTTAAAGCTTTGTTTGATCTCTCTTTGCAATCTGCCACCATGTTTTAACAAAACGCTAAATGCCCTGTGAACAAAAACAAAACAGAGGTAGAAGAGGTAGGATGCCTTTGGGCATACAGTGATAAAACAACTACATCTGCGACTGTATTTACACCAATAGCACTCATGGTTGCTTTAAAGTGTGGCCTCTGTTTGACCGCTCTGCTATGCACGCATTGTTTAGACAGCACTCGACAGCATGGCCGAGCTTTTTAAATACATCTCGACGCGGTGGAGTGAACTTTACGCTTGTAATCTTTCCGTCAGGCACTCGGTGCGTGCACGTTATTGCACCGTTGTGATGCGTCAACTTCCCGAACAACAAGTGCCGCTGGGAGGTGAATGGAAAGAAGGACGCACCACAATCTCACTATCTGAATGATTGCACTATCATCATCAGCAGAATCAGCACGTATTTTTTTCCTAACGAGAAATGATCTTTACGGTGGCAATGATCTTGGCGTCACGTTCTGAATCCCGAAGTAGTGGGTTCGACTTCAGCTGTCTCATTTAATGCTGATGCGCTGGACCACAAGTAAAGAAAGACACTTTCTATCTCGCATAAATGGGGCTTAGTAAAACGTATGAGCAAGGGTGCATGAACGATTGCTGAAGTTATTTCTCCTGTTCCACATGATGCAATGAACGTCAGACATGACGCCATGAAAATTCATTCGCATGCTGTCACAGCAGATACCTGCACACATTCCTTTCCGCTTTTCATTCATCGCCGAAAGCGCTGAGCAATGCTGCTCAGTGAACTGGCCTCTTGACAAACCTTGACAGCCAATGCCACTTTTTTGTACCAAATAAATTGGGATAAGGAGGAGGCGTGAGGCTCAGAAGGGAAGCTGTCACTTGCACGCAGAAGCCGGATGACAAGTGACATCAGGTGCATTCCTTCTTGACGTTGCACTGGTGGTGCTTCCATAAAAAAGCATGTCCACCTCCTGTTCGCGAGTCCGGGCCATGCGACATTTCATTTTTGTTTTACTCTCTCTTCTATACTTCCGTTACTCGTCTGGTTGTCTAATGACTGCAGACGTGGATTGCAGCAATCAGGAACAGATAACGAAGGAGAAAGAGCAGTCTCGTGGAACTCACATGTGTTTACAATTCCCCACACTCTCCGTGACACGGACTTAGGTCCGTTTATAAGAACGTTGCTTCGCGGTAGAAAGATATAAGGACACATAGCGTCATTGTCAAGGAGCATACCAACAAGCAGACAAGGTGAGGAGATCGCAGACCTGGTAGAGTTCTTTGCAACCCCGGTTTTTGGCGAGCGTATTCTTGCTGTGCACGCTTGACCCTGTTGCTATTCGCTGCAGTGATCTAGTGGTGGTGGTGCTTGATTGCTGACCCGAATGTCCCAGGATCGAATCCCAATCTTGGTGGCCGCGGTACAATGAAGGAAAAATGCTTGATGCCTGTGTGCCTTTATTAGGTGCACGTTCAAGATTTCAAGGTGATCCAAATTTACGGAACCCTCCACTGCGGCCTTTCTCATAATCATGCAGTGGTATTAGTTCTTAAAACCCCAACAATTCTTGTGATCCTATTGCTCAACATTTCTGCTACTTGGCAATGAAATCGAGCTTAGAGAGATTTTGTCTAGTTTCGTGTTTCCTTTTCTTGCACAACCACCAGTTATGTTTCTTTTTCTTCTTTTATCATTTTGTCTAGTACTCACTATATGTCAGGTTGGAGTAATCAGAAAGAGAGACCGCGGCACATTAGCTTCCTTAGCTACACCTGTGAAGATAGGATAGAGAAACATAAAAATACAAAGGTTGGTCTACACTGTATGATTCAAACTAGCAACTGTGTTCGAGTCATCGAGGCTCGATGAGAACGTCTCATTTTTTTCTTCAGAGTAGTTATCTCACGAAATATTAGGGAGTTTGACTGACGGCATTGACCTACTTCGAGTAGTCAAGAGGTAGTAGGCCCTTAACAGTGACTGCCGTAAAACATTTGTAGGGTGGCATAACGCTGTAGTCAAGCTGAAGACAAACGGACGGTTGCAGCCTAAATGTTGCTTATGAGGATAGTTATAGCGCGAGAACAGTACGACGACGAAGAGACAAGAAGGACACGAGCACTTTGTGTCCTTCGCGTCCTTAAATTGTATCTTTATCGTCATCGTTCTGTTCTCACGCTATAACTATCGTAATTTCATACCATCTAGTCCAAGCTGCCACACTTCTAAGTTGCTTATGAGACACAAGATACCATTGGAGCGCGTAAAATAATTAGACGACGTGAAAGCTATGGGTGGTGGGCTCCATTGAATTGTGTTTCCTTCTTTCGTCTTTTTGTACGCTGTTAATAATTTTTGAGATGAAAAATGTTCGAAACACGGGGTGTCGTTCGAGCCAGCGCTTCGACTAACGGAGTTGTCTTCTTCAAGGCTGCAACTTCATAAGCTGTTGAAGCTTCGAGGCAGTTGGCAATAGGCCGTTTCAGCCTTGAAAAAAGACTTGTCCGCCAGTCGAGAGGAGAACTCAAGGGGCACTCCGTGTTTCTTCAAAGATTTTCCATCTCTTCAAGATCACATATTTCCATGAACTTTTAAAGGCTATCTCAATGATAGTTGTTGGTGTTTTATGTCTCAGGAAATGAGTGACTCGTTGCGTTTTCACGTCTCAGGATTGTGAGAGACACTTTAGTGAAGGGTTCCAAAAATTTGAGCCACCTGGCGTTTTTGAACGTGCACTTAATTCTAAGTACACGTGCCTCTAGCATTTTATTTATTTTATTTACAGAATACTGCGGCCGAAATACCAAGCAGGGGGCATAATAAAGAGTGATTCACAATGTAACCTAATTAAAAAGAATGTTCAAGCAATAAAAACATGTCAAGGCAGTAGAACACAGAATTACATTTGAACAAAGTTAAATGGCAGCAAGAAATTGCAAATTGCAACCGGAGAATGCAAATCAGATACAAGCCTCCACTTAAATGCAGCCGCCGCGGCCGTGATTCTATCTCGAAACCTTTGAGTCAACAGGCAAGCTTTATAGCCAGAGGACCAACGCGGTGGGTAGTTTCGTGCGCTAAAAGGGCTGACGTCGTCTTAAAGATGCTATACCAACAAACCCAACTTGTCGCCTATCGCATGATGTATTCGTGTACACATATACACCCCGTCATGATTAGTTATAAACTTTCATATGAACCCGTGCTTACGTCCTCCTCGCTACAACGACGGTAACTTTCTTCGCAGAGTTTCGCACAGCCAACCATGAAGACCCTGGTGATGATCGTGGTTGTCCAGGCCGTTTGTGCCACAGTCGTGTCGTCGTTCAGCTTTTCATCGCCGGACTGTCCGGCGCAGGCAGTGCCCGGTTTGACGCTCAAGGTTCCCGACCCGAACGACTGCTCCAAGTACTCGCTGTGTATGCAGCTGTTCAATATGAAGCTCGACTGTTCAGAGGGACAGCACTTCAGTGCCGCCGCTGGCAAATGCCTGCCCGCAGCCCTCGCCGGATGCGACCCCGGTAAAGTACAATGGTTCACACAGCTTCTACGTCGTAAGGACTCTGTTCTTTGACTGACCACCTTCGCTTATTACTTGTCGAGCCTCAGCGTCAAGTGGCTGAAATGTTTTGGATAGAGAAAACTTTTAAATAACCTGCGAATTGGTGGCCTGAATCTTGTCTCGCGGCAGCTTCCTTAGTTTACTTGATCCCCCAAAGTTGTAATATCTGCTCGCCGGTAAAATTCCGCCTCTTGACCTCCGAAACGGCTACAAGTACCGTTCATTTTACCCTGAGTTTGTCCAAGTTCAATCACATTAGAGAAATATTTCCGAAGACTTTGACAAAAAAAACGCTCAACCACGTTACCAAGCTTGTACAAACTGATCTACTGGCTACGAAATGCTTTGTAATGCTTGTGACGTTTCGTGAAGCTTAGCACAGCTTAGCACAGCAACTAAGAATGGTTCACTGTTTCATCAGCTTTCACGAGGTTAAGTCAGTGAAACAGCCCCCTCGGCTCCGCTGTACAGACGGATCCACTGTTAAAGGTAACAGTTGCATGCATTGCCTATTCATATTGCGCAGTCTTGGAAAAAGCATAGTGGCTTAGACCTGTATAAGGCTACTGTTAACAGAGTGAGTGAAACAACTTTATTCGGTCCACAATAGACGCGAGTACACTCAGCGTCACCTGGCTAGGCCCACTCGGGGACCATCAGGTTAAACCTGACGGCCCTCGCGCGGGCCCTCTGGACGGCCAGGATTTGAGAGGTCTGGTCCTGGGCCTTAATGAGTCGCTTCATTTCCTCTTGGGTGAAAGGGGGACCGGCAGAGGCGCAGCCCCACAGTACATGCTCGAAGTCCGCATAACCACCACACAGGGGGCAGTCCGGGCTTGGAAACCGTTCAGGGTACATTGTGTGCAGTGCCGCAGGGCTCGGGTAAGTGTTTGTTTGTAGCAGTCGGAGAGTAACAGCTTGGGCCCTGCATAGCGAGGAGTGTGGTAGAGGCAGCAGTCTCTTGTGTTAACAGAAAGTTCGGAATCCTCTTGACAGACTAGAGCCAAGCATGAACCATGTTTTTATGTCCAGATTTAGTTAGCAAGCCCGTAATATCAAACGTATTCATTCGAGTGTTTTCCTTAACAGTGGATCATAGTGTACATTGATTGTTGCGACATCCAGATAAATAACGTTAAACACAATTTTTGTTCAACGTTTCGAAAAGCGAGCGACATTCGTTATATCATCTATTTCTCTCTGCAGCTGCTGCCATGCCCCAACCGCAAGCCGCTCCTGAGCCTGCAGCTCCAGCAGCACCAGCAGCACCTGCTCCGGTACCTGCCGCACCCGCACCTGCGGCAATTGCTGTGTAATAAGCGGGCTATGTCGAGGGAACTGCTGATGAGAGAACAACGGTCTTAAGCGGATACCCTTGATTGCACGACATAATAAGAAACCACAACGCTGAATGTAAATAAACGAATGCAGATGCTACGACACCACTACTGTATTAGTCTCTATAGTTGATAATCATCTCTTGGTATCCCCTAAGACACAGGGAGCTACAAATGGTTTCCTAGCACGCGTGAGCCAATTAGGCATTGTGATAAGGTATTCTTCAAAAACGGATGTATTAATCATGCACAAATATAGTTGTCCCGCAACTTGCCTCCGTCGCCTCGGTCTAAACAGCGTTCGGCGAGCGATCAAACACAGCTGCAATGTTGTGTTTCACTGCAAGAGAAAAGCGATGCTTGTGTGGCCCGATACGCAGATGAGCGGTCGAAGCCGTAGAGTCGGCATTTTTCGGTGAATATTCACTTGCTCTCCTTTTCCCGCCCCTACCGTTTTCTCCTCGCCCCCCTCAGTAAAACATCAAATAAGCTCTGGCATGATTACGAGTTTGTGAGTATGATGCAACACGAAATATGTATTGTCGCCCCGACGGGATCAGTGATTCACCATTGCCGCATTTCGCGTCCCCTTCATCCTCATGTTACCTGGGTGGATGTTTTTTATTGTGTATGTCATCTGTCTATGCAAAACACGCGCGGGAAATGATTGCTTGGTTATCAGTACGACTTGCGTGAGTTTAAAAAAAAGAAAGGGAAACGTCATTTGTGGCCTCTTAAGGCAAAGAGCGTAACTTCCGATGTCTCTGCATCAAGCAAACATTTTGACAGCTTCACACTGCCAGGCCGTCCTTCTCTCTTTTTTATTCTTTCTATAAATTTCTTGAATCTTTCTTGTACATTTCTTCTTCTTCCTCCTCACTTTTCCAACTTTTTTATTTCTTTTTCTTCCTTTTCTTTGATTTTGAAATACTGTATACCCGAATTCAATACAGAACAAGGAGAGAACACAGAAGCACAAGACTATTTCGTACTCTCGCTATCCGGTATAAGATTATGAGCCAGCCCAGCAACGAACTTCGTTTCGCCATATCTTCCTGCTTCTTTCTATTTCTTTGTTTTTCTCTCTTTTTCTTTGTCTGGTTCTGTTCTACCTTGTGTTCGTTTATTTCCATTTCTTTTTCGATTTTTATATATTTTTTCTGTTGTTTGAAGTTTATCTTTATTCTGTCTATTTATTATCTCTTTATTTCTATCGCTTTCTTTTTCTCTCTTGTTTTCTATTTCTGTTTTCCTTTTAATTTTGTATTTTCTTTCATCTACATTCCCTCAATTTTTCTCTTCCTCTTTCTTCATATAACTTTCTGTCTCGCTCTTTTTATTTCCCTATCTCTTATTTCACGCGTTCGTTTTCATTGGCGATGGCGATGGCGACACGACTATACCCTTTGAATCGGGTCGCCGGCGCTCCATGCGCGGCGTAGCTTGAACAACGTCAACAAACAACAAACAACACTCGCATCCTCTGCACGTGGTAGTGGTGCTTAAAAATCGCTCACCCAGAAATTTCGCGCGACGGGCCACAAGTTACCAATAAGCTTAAACAGCTTTACTGCAAAGAGAATAGAGAGAACGCGTGCCGATTCTTGACAGAAGTTTTTCTTCACGACGCAGCGCAAGTTACCGGCAGCTTCAATACATATCGCTGTCAATAAAGGCCTACATATATCTCTTCTTTGCGACGCGTATTTGCAAGATACATATCCACTAGAAGTGCAAAGTACATCGTCCAGGCAAAACCCAGGCACCTTTCATTTCACGACCACCACATTGTGAATGCAGGATAGATTACAGCCGAATTCAGTGTTCTCCGGTTGTCAGTGTCCCAAACATGGAGTATGAAAAACTGTGTAGACAAAGGGCATTATAGCATCAGTATTCTGCGAACATCTACTTACGTTTCCGAACACCTCATACGGTTCCGACTCAGTGGCCTTTGCCCTTCAGGTATGCTTAAATATGGCTGTATGCGTTCACTAATGAGCACAGAATGTTATGCTGCTATAGAGGCTCCAACGATATTTAATTCGAACTCACCCCATATGCATCCCACTTTCTTTCGACACTTACTGTGGAAATGACGTCATGCAGATTTAGAAAGCATAAGCAATCAGAAAACGCTGCGTTTACGAACACTGACGACTCTCCACTTCGTAGCATGAGAACATCCATAATGAACACGAACATAACGCGCTGCAGGCAAATGTCAGATCATGATTAATGTACTCAAAAGGCTTCGCTTCACAATACGCTTCATGGAGACGAGCATTTTATGCAGACGCCCCAACTATGAATCGTGAAGGAAAACATTCTTTTTTCGTTTGTGCCCACGGTGCTCCTGCAGTATAGGTCTTATACTGTTTGTGGTCTGTAGGCATTCCGCACAGGCCGAGGGCATCGCCTTCAAGCAACGAACTTTCAAAGGGCTGAGTGAAGTTGCGAATCTTCATAAATTGACTCACATGAGCATGAGTTGTAATTACCATCCGTTGCTGTGCGCCTGTTATTAGCCTCGCTATTTGAAGGTGCATGTAAAGAAATGCGGCTTTCCCTGTGAATCGGAAGGCGCACTACATACTTTCACAGCAATTAAATCAAACACCACACGTACTAAAGAAAGAACGTAAAAACATACGTTCACAAAAACACAGTACAATGAAAAGAAAAATAATTAGTCTGCAAAACTCCCGCCATGTAAACCGAAATTTCCAAAACCAGCACGTCGTTCCAACGCCGACAAGCGTCGCCAAAAACATAAAAAGTATTTGCAGCTGATCATATATTATGGCATACACGTTCATTTCCAGACATATATTTATAGTTCTTCGGCAGTTTCTACCTATTTTTTTAAAACTCGCGTGCGTCGAAATTTCCAAAATACGTTCGCGGGAAAGTGGTGCGAGAGCAGTATACACCCGGCCAACGCTATCGTCAGAAAACCAGACACTTGCGCACGGGATTGAGCGACGTCTCCGGCTGGCAGCCGAACGTCTCCGAGAACCTCCGGAGGTGCCGCAGCGGCGCCGAGCAAGGGTCCACGTCGGCGCTACGCTCGTTGGGAGGTGAGGCGCACTTCATCAGGCACCAGGAGATGAAGAACGTCTCTTCCGCCGAGTAATGACCGAGACCCTCGCGATTCTGACGCTTCCGGTCAAAGGCTTCCTGGACGGCATCCCGTAGGGCCTCGAGGGCGACCGCCTCCAGCATGACGTCGTCCCGCGGCGCGATCGACATCGTGCGGGCGTCTCTGGCGAAGCACTCGCGAGACTCGTCCAGATGCTCCTTGGTCGCATCCAGCCTGCCGTAATAGTCGAGGGCGATCTCTGCCGACGCGCGAGACAGTAGAGCGCCGAGCGTGCCGTACTTGATCGCGACCGACATCTCCGCGTCGTACACTGGGAACGTCAGCGCGAAGGGCAACATCACGAAGTCCTGCGCGCCCTTCTTGACGGTGTAAAGTTGGCTGTTCATGATGGCGTCGACCGTGTCCAGAACGTCGGCGTTAGTGTCCGCCAGGTAGCGCAGCCGCGACGCGTTCCTCCAGTTGCGCACGAAAGACGACGTCATGTCTGGATAACCCACAAACGGGGCGCGCAGGTCACGACCTACCGGGTAGTCAAACGCCTCGAACACCCCCTTGACGGAGGCCCACTCGGTGAGCATGGTCGTGCTGCCGGAGAACGCCGGCTGGGCTTTGAAGCGCTCGGTGAACGCTTTGCGCACAGAGAACACCAGCTTGGCGACGTCCGAGCGCACGCCAGACCTGAGAACTTGCGTGCTGTACGGCACGAAAACGGCGTCCCCAACCACGCCGTACGTGAACATGAGACAGATCGACGGCGAGGAGGTCCAGCTGGGGAGTCGGGTACCGCCGATGGCGGCGAGCACGGCGTCTCGGCTGGTGAATATCGAGACGTACTGAACAGCGCACCAAGAGACGTACAAGTGCATCCTATCGTTGCCGTATTCTTCCCAGAGCTCACTGAACGCGTCAACGAAAGACGGACTTCTTGTGGCGAATCGTAGCGCCCCGGTGACGTTGCGCCTCGCCAGCGCGGCGGCCCACGCGCTTGCACCGGGGTGCATTTCGCTAGAGTCCAGCATGGTCCAGTTTTGTAATGAGAGAGCGTCCTTCAAACGTTTCCTCATGAGGAGCTCGGCGTCCTGGACGTCACTGTAGGTGACGTTGCCGACGTCGCCGTCTCCGTAATGCCGGACGAGAGCGTCAAAATATCTCTTCTGCTCGTGCTCGCTCGACGTTCGAGGCTCGGTCAGAGCCATCAGCCGCGCGAAGCCCGCCGATGGCTCGACGATCACGTTGCTCGAATGCGCCGAGGTGCCCTTGACCCTGAAGTCGAGGACTGCAGGCCAGCCCAATTCGAAAGCGAGAAACAAGCTTGTCTCCAACACGTCCGGGTGGGACGGAACCCACGGCCACACGACGCCGGCCTCGGCTAGGTACTCCCTAACAAGGTCGACTTCGTCACTCGCCGGTCCGGTGTCTGCCTTCACGAGGGACTCGTAACAGGACCGGAATAGAGCCGCTGTTTGCTCGCCGGCGTTCTGGTTCGTGTCTGGGATGGCGGTTCTGGACACCGACTCGACGGTGGCCTCGATCGCAGAGCGGAACACCGACTCCCTCACCGAGATCATGTGCTTGCTGCGCCAGCCGTCGCACACGAACCGGCCGAAGCTGTCGCAAGGGTTCATGGACACGTTGACGGAGTCGTCGAGCAGCTTCGAGAACGCGGAGCAGGACGCCGTGGTGCACAGTTCGCGCTTGAGGTTCGACTGGACGGCGACGAACACGATCACGATGGCGATGGTGACGGCGAGGAAGAGCGCGACCAGTGACAAGAGGTCCTTCTGATCCGACGGCTCCGGGATGGCGGCGGTGCTGGCGCGCGTCATCTGTACGGCGACGTCCTGGTTCGGCTGCAAGAACGCGTGTTCCTTTGTCAAAACTCGAAAAATCCGTCTCTGTCCAGACTCTCATACGAATAAAGTGCATTTATGACAGTTTGCGATGTTACGAGAGAAACCACGAACCTCTACAGAACCTAGCAGACTGTGGCACTCGGCAGATTTTCTGACGGCGTGTGTTTAAGATGAATCTAGCGAATTAAACGAGATGTGCAGGCGGGTCTGATATTAAAGGGACATCTGATCAGAATGCACACGTGCAATATCATCTGTAATCTTAAGCAAATTAATGATCTTGTTATGTTACCTCTTGATACTGTATACCACCTGTAATGTATTCTTTTCGTTCCTCTTCCCCTACAATAATGCTCATTGAGGCTGTAGGTAAATAAATAAATAAGTAAATAAATAATAAATAAGTAAATAAATAAATAAGGAAACAATTGCGTTTAGGACATGGCCGGATTTCAGCTCTTGTCAAAACATAGTGGCATAGGCTTGGCAAAGGTTAATGATGGTAGTGGTAGCCAAGTGGACCATTCAGTAGATAAAGCTGTGCGGAGGAACATCACCGAAAGAAGGCCTACTCGAGGCGACTGAAAGAAAAGAAAGCCCAAAAAAGTAAAAAAAACGATTGGCCGATACGTTTATTTGACGATTACTTGACGTAGTTCATCAGGAGGAAGTGGCAAAGGATAGGCCGCTTTAAATAGGCACTCGTTAATTGGCGGATTTTTTAAAGCACCAAAGCTGATGCATTTCCTGCGGAAAAATCTAACTGATGGATGGATAAAATTTTCGCTTCCGTAAGTGTCTCGTACCACAGGTTTAGTCGACGCGTTGGCATCATGTCGGTCAATAAGCGGCCCAGTTTTGGGCGTACGTCTTTCGGCCACAGCTACTGTAGTCGGAGGTAACTCGACGGGTGGCCTAGGTATTGATGCTTCTGGCCCTGGTGGCAGTGCTACCACTTGTTCCTGCGAATGCACCATGTCAACTTCTCGAGTTTGCTCTCTCAATTATCATGTGGTCTTCGTCGGTGACAGAACCACCCAACAAGACAGTTCAGTAAACCAGAAAAAAAGTGGGGCTAGTTTTTATTTAACTGTTCCGACACTATGCGGTAATGAGAATACTAAAGTGCATATCACGAAAGTATAACGCGCCATATATGGTTCTTGTTTTTAATCCCCCGCATTTCACCTTCTTTTCACCAAGTTCATCTTCTATTCCTTTGTACGATCGTGTTCAATAAATAATAAAAGAATAGTTTTGCTAGAGTGAGATGGCACTCCTCCGATGAGCTTAAGTTAACTCACAACAGATTCCTTGCAACTACCTTACAACTGAAACGTTAGAGGCCTTGCACCGTGTGATGTCAGTGCAGATTGCCAGCGCACGATATATAGTGCACAGACACCGTATAGAAATTTCAGAGCCACCCACTACAGAGGGCATCGTAATCATATTATGGTTTTGCAAGTGAAACCCCGGGTATATATTGTTACAGCGTACTATAAGATTGCAGACAAAGAAAAATCTGGTGTCCCCGAATAGACATCTCAAAGTATATATAACAACGCTCTGAATGGCGTCAACAGCGCAAAGCGGTGCCATAATAGCAAAATCAGTGAAATAGACGTCGTTCCGGCTACTGATGTTTTGTAAATGAAATGAACGTTTGCCGGTTTCACCGTTAAAGCTCGAAGCCCCCTTTGCTAAGGGCCACAATGTTGCAACTCGTGTTGAGCGTGACTGTACCTACCTGGAGGACTGGCTTGACCTCCCCCTGTGGTTTTTCCTTTGCCTGTTTGAGTTTCTGCGACTCATCCTGGGAAAGCCTGGACTTGTCCATCCTTCCGTCCAAAGTGTTCCTAGGCGGCTTCGACATCGGGTTCTCGGTCGGCCCCATGTCAGTGTGCTGGGCCTCTTCAGCAGTGGGATTGTGGCGCAAGTCACGGCTTGACTTTCTGCAGCGGCTGCTTTTGCGCGACTTGGACACATCAGAGGTCTTCTCTTCGTTCTCCATCGTCCCCGGCGGTACGACCGAAGTGCCAGTCGATGTAGAGGTAGATGTACTGCGCTCACAAATCAAAACTTCTTCTGAATGACGTAAGCACAGAGGCGCGTGCTTCCGACGATGACGACAATAATGAGGACAATCATGATGGTGGTTGCTAATGACCATGATGATGATGGTTCGGTATTTTGTTCGGACCTAACTACTCAGGGGGATTGAACAAGAGTCGTATTAAACCCCAGAAGGACGCGTTCACAGCAGTGTATAATAAAGGAAGAAGATATGTTGGTTGTACCAGTCAGCATGCTTGTTGTCCATATATGTGCGAGAGCATATAAGTGTAGTATCCTGACGTACGGAGAGCAAGGGGCCCGGCGTCCGGGCCGGAGCGCGGGCCAAGAAGAAGGGGAGAGCAGAAGCCGAGACCCAGGCTGACACTCAGGAAACTCTTTTAATAACGAGGGCGCCGCAATATAGAGAGCAGGGCAGCGCTCCCTAACACATTTACTAAAACCCGGAACCAAAATCGCTAAACAACAATATGGACTCCAACAAAAAATATGACACACAATTCTTTTTGTTCGGTGTGGACATCACTTCTCAATGTGACTGACATTTAAGCACCTGCCAAGGTGTTCTAGTGGCTGTGGTGCCCGACTGATGACGGCTTTATTTTCTGTAAGGGCAGAAATGGTTGAGGCCCGAGTACTTAGATTTGGGTACACGCTAAAAAACCCGGCTGGTCGAAATTTCCAAAGATCTTTACAACGGTGTTTGGCATAATCATATTGTAGTCTTGGGACGCGAACCGCTAACAATTCTTAAGACTTGGACAATGAATAATGAGACATGCCTGTAAGATTGAAAGTGTTTATAAAATCCGCCTTTTTTCATTTTCTTGTACCAGCTTCCGCCGTTTTAGTTGGGCCCTAATAAAGGCCAGTAAAACTGGTACCTACACTTCGAAGGCTTCCGACACCAAGAGGCACTTTGCAGCTTTCCACTCGAGGGGCGCTCAGAGGCAGCCTTGCGACGGATGTGTCAGTTGTCACGTGACCATAGCGTGGTGGCAAGCTTTGGCCTGGGCGGAGCCTATACGCACCATGACGTCGCTACAAGCACATCAGTAGGACGACGGTGCCTGCCACTATTTAAAAACATGTAGTAGTCAATATTAACCATTATTTGTCAATGAAGACTGTAGTAAGCGCTTATCCGGCGTTAGGTTGTGCTAAACTATTCTGGTAGTACGCCATACCAGGACATCCACACGAGCTTAGTGTTGACAGTTCACAAATAAAGGAAATATAAAGCTACCAAGGTGCCCATCGCAAACACTTCTGCTTTTACAGCAGTGCTGTTAGGCTTTACAAGGGACTATTAAACTCTCGGGTCACGTGCACCAATTTGTCATGCGTCGGATGCGATAACACTGATAGGCGTGATAATGCGTTCGAAGAGAGAGACGCTTAGAAAGAGACACAAAAAGGGAGAAATAAAAGCGGGAGAGAAAAAAGGAAATGAAAGAGAGGGATAAGTAAAGATATAGAGATAAAGAAATAGATATACGAGGCAAATATACATTGAAAAAGAGAGAGAAATAGAAGAGAGCAAAGATAGGATGAAAGAAAGAGAAAATTAAGCGCAACAAGGCACACCGTGTAGCTCCACATTTCACGTAAGTGCAACTTAAGTCTGTTTCTTTTTCGAAAATTCATTTTGTATATCACATATGCATATACGTATTTTTAGTCGCTTTTCCATAAATGTTTCTTCTTTATTTTACGAGGTTATATTGTTCGTGAGAAATTGACTAACTATATTCATTTCTCAGCTCGTTCCTTCAGCCAGTGAAGTTCTTCAGCGAGGCACAGTCCAATTCACCTATTCCCCGGGTTGAGTTGCGGCGAGAATTTGAGGAAGAAGAGCGAAAACTCCCCTCAGGTTTGGCAACACCTGTGTGAAGTTGCTTTAATTTATTTAAGGAAGTCCACCTCCCCCCCCTCGATTTCTTTCCTGTAGCGGGTGTGCGCCATCCTTGAGAAGCAAGAGTGCGCGCTGCATGCTCCGCGTGATGTGCTTGCGTTCGATCTCGTGAGCCGAACCAATGGTTGCGTTCCGAAGGAGCTCGCCGTCTGACATCGTCGAGCGCTACGCTAGTACCTGCAGCTGCGCTACCTCGATCGACAGCATCGTCGTCTCTCCCGCAAGCACACGTGATGGCAGACACGAAGACGGCACCCGTCAGAAAGGTATGTTCTTTCTTTACGTCGCAAAGTCTGACTAGGGGTGGCGCCAGCGGGGTTGGTCTTGGGACCCCCCGAAAATTTCCGCCTGCCCCCCCACCAAGAACGAGCATAGTCAAAACACAACGCATACGTTCCCAGCCTCTATGCCCCCAGAAAAAACTAGCTTGTTGTGGATGCCCACCAGAGAGAGAATCCTGGCGCCGCCCCCGAGTGTGACCCGGTAGCCACGCGTGTCATCTGCCAACCATCTGGCCGTGCCTGGCCGCATGTCAGATTACATTCGCATGTTTCGCGGTGAGGGCCCCTTTCCTGCGTGCAAATTATATAATCAAAATAGTGTTTGTTGAGGTTTAATATTCTAAAATCACGATATAATTATGAGACGCTGTAGTAGAAGGCTCCAGAAATTTCGACCACCTGGGGTTCTTTGAGGTGCGCCTAAATCAAAGCACACTTGCCTCAATCAAGCACTTTTGCCTCCACTGAAAACGTGGACGCAGCGGCCAGGATTTGTTACCGCGACCGTCGGATCACCAGTCGAGTACTATAACTACTATAAGTGCTAGACCGACGAGGCGGGTCTACCGTGCACAAAGCGTCGTGGAACTAACAATGACGGGAGTGATGACAAAGGCGGCTTTAACGAGTCCCGATTGCGCAATTCCCTCCTTCTTTCGAAGGCGAAGCTCGAGTGTCCTCCAAGTTTGAATGAACGACGCTCCACGCATGCAACACGGTCTTGCAGGTGGACATATTCGTGTCGCCTCCCGCGACGACCCCCGCCACAGGACTTACACTGAGAGAGAAGGCGTCGTCGCACCTGCAGCAGTGCCCTCTATGGCTGCCATTGGCAATAGTGGTGATTGTGGTCTGCTTGGCCGTTCTTTTCGCCATGCTTCAATGGCGCTCGAGACCCATTCACTGCTCCAGCAACGCTTGTACAGCATTTGCCAAGCTCCTCAAGTCCTCCATGAACAGGTGACAATGCATGCTTCGCGAGGAGCTGTAGCTTTTGTAATAAGAAAGCAAATTCTGCAGCTGGTATACGAGCAGGTTTCCGAGCTAAACGTGGGTATAGCTTTTTGCACCCAAACTTTCCTGCCACATGTACATAACTATAATCTTTTCATGCGTTGATGCAGTGTGACTTCCTTTGATATGATCCGGGATGCACCCACCTATATACCCGAGTTTGAATGGTCAAACAGCGCAGGACAAGACGAAGACGACTAAACACAAATTTGGCGTTTAACAACCACGTTGCGTTGCGTTTGGACGTTAATACTCAGGAAAACAGCAATCATACATATCATGGGATACCTGCACAAGGCTAAATAACTTTTTGATAAGTACAGGGAGGGTTAAAAGTTCCCCAGGGCACGCTGCCATAGAAATACATGGGATAGTGACCTGGGAACTTTTGGCCCCCCTTTGTATACTTGTGATGTTTGCGGATCGAGAGCGAAGCCACACCGAGACAACGTCTTGAACTATTTTTATGTTGTCATACGCTCTTTCATCATTTAAATTCAGCATGCGCTTAGTGCCATATCCCACTTTTAGACATTTCGCGCACGAAATGCGAAAAATTTTTTGAGTAGCCATATGTACGTCGGCTCATTAGCACCATGTACGAGCACATGAGGTCGGCCACAGCTTAATAGTGCGGTAGTATATATACATACAGTATTTCACATGTGTTTACGTTGGAATATACATAGTATATCTCGGTTGTTTCATCCCAGCAGCTCTGTGAATCCGTGCCACAGCTTCGGCCGCTTCGTCTGCGACGGCTGGAAACTCAGCAGCGCCCTGTCGGTGCGTGCGCTCTACTACAGAAATGCCCTGGAACTGCTCATGCGCACGGCCAAGTCCACGGAGGTGCCTGTCAGCCACCAGAACGCTCCGCAACAGGCAGCAGCGCTGCTCGCCACCTGCGACCGCGTCAAAAAGGGCGAGCAGGACGAGATCGAGGTCGTCAAGCGGTACCTCGCCGAGGCTGGAGTCCTGTGGCCCGAGCAGGCCGCCAATCCGGAAGTGATGGATACTATGCTCTATCTGGACGTCCAGCTCAACTGGCCCGCGTTCCTGCACTTCCAACTGACGACAGATGTGGGCCGCGCAGTCGTCTTCATCACGGTGGCGAGCTCGTTTTACAACATTCACCACGCCAGCACCCAGCTCACGAAAGACGAGCGACGGTCCTACTTCGACACACTGTACAAGCACTACACCGGAAGATCCACCAGCAACGACGTCGCCTTCGGGGAAGTCCTGGAAGCCGACATCGCCGTCGCTCCGCTCAACTACTTCCTGCGAAAGGGCCCGTACGTTTGGCTAAGAGACGAGGACTTGTTCCCGAGCGCCGCCGATTGGCTGCTCGCGCTCTCGCGGAGGTTCGGCAGGACCTTGCCGGAGGACGCACGCTTCCTCACCGACAACGACAGCTTTGTCACGCACCTCTTCGCCCTCTGGAGCAAGCTCGGGGAGCGCATGATGCACCGATGCGTCTCGTGGCATGCCGTGCAGTACGCCGCCCTCACCGCGAACAGCGAGCTGTTGTACAACATGTACGGCAAGGACCTCAAGGAGCATGGCCTCGAGTTTCGCAAGCTGTGCCTGGTCCTCAGCTACAGAAGCATGGGAGACCTAGTCTTCGCAGGGTTCACTGACGCGTTTCCCCTTTCCCTCTTCCGCGATGACACCAGGGCACTCGTGTACGCGGTGCGCCGCGGCTTCACCGATCGTATCACCGACAGGAAGCCGTTCTCGCGGAACCTGGACATCGTGGCGCGCTGGTCCTCGGTGGAACCAGTCTTCGCTGTACTGGACCACAAGCTTCACGTGGACTACAGGAAACCGGTGCCCGGTTTTCCCGACATGAACACGACGCACTTCGTGCCCAACTGGCGTATCATGGCTCAGGCGTGGCGCTCGGGCGCTTCGGTGAAAGGCAAGTTGGACGTCCAGGACATCCTCCGCTACGGTTTCTTCAGCATCGACTGGAACAACGAAGACTTCTTTTTGTCGCCTTTCGCATTGTCCTTCCCTCTGTATGACGTGGAGCTCACACCAGCGCTCAAATATGGCGGGCTCGGTAGTCAAGTAGCGCTGGCGTCTTCCGTCGTCTTGCTCTACCACTACCAGCAGCACGCCCATAACGACTGGGACATGGCAACGTACCTTCAGTGAGTAATACTTTTAACGGGACACTGAAGAGAAACATCGAATTAGTTTAAGTTGATAAATTACACTCTAAGAACTATGTAATTTCGCTATGATGGGTTCATTATAGGAAGGAGAAAATCAGTCAAGATATCATTTTTCAAGTTTCGCGTCGAGATCTGTGCGTGGTGTCTTGCATTTCTAGGTCAATCCTCACTTTTAGTTTCCCGAAACATGGAATGTTCAGTCTACGACCCCCTCAGAGGACGATGTACTTCATTTTTACCGATTAGAAGCTTTGTATCTCCACGGAGACGCCGTCTAAAACTATCATGTCACTGCATTTGGTGCGGGAATTACAAAGTGGCCTCGCCACACCCATTTTCGTATCGTGCGTTTTATCAATTCTTATAGCACGTCTTCTCGCGGTAAGAGTCCGTCACAATGAAAAATTTAAATTTACTAATGACGAGAAAAATCGTTTCCTTTTAGTGTGCCTTTAGAAATTTATGGATAGAAAGACAGGTTAGAAAGATATGAATACCGACCTGCATAATGACTAAAATTCCGAAATAGAGTTTTTGTTCAACGGTGGTGTTTCAACACATAATGATTACATGGGATGCCTCAGGAAAGAAAGGCTTCAGAACTATCCCCAAAACTAAGCGTCATCAATCACAATAGCCAAGAAATTCAAGTGAAAGCCATTTAATGAACTCACAAAGTTTATTTTCTGTGAATCCGCAGGCCACATGTATGAGGCCCCCCTTTTTTAGAACATTTCAGCGAGAAAGTCAGTATCGCGACCTCCTCAATAAAAAAAGTTTATAGAGAAGGTCGTGGTCAGTATATAGAAAATAAATGTTGACGTTATCCTTGAATGTGTAATTCGGTTTGATTAGCGGAATTTACGTAATACAAGGCCAATTTCTGAAAATAAAATGTGGTTGATCATGAACAGACCAGCTCCATTTTGTTGCGGACCCGTTTTTTTTTTCAAGCTTACACGAGAACACGCACTGCGCACCAGCATTATTACGGTAGACTTGACGCAAAAAACAAAAAAAAACGAAGACGAAAGGTGGGCAATTTGTGTGGTTCTTCTCTCGTCTTTGTTTTTTGCGCTAAGTCTACCGTAAGAATGAACCAACTCGCCTAACGAGTCACTTTACTATAATGCATCAGCATTACTCGTCAACGCTTCCGCTTTGCACCACCAGAGATGGCAGACAGCAAGCGTGCTGGCCACGTGTTTGTCAACATGTATACATACGCGATTTTGCCCCTGAACGTTGTGTGAGGGTTCCTCGAACCGTACCAGCCCGCTTGTTGATGGACGGACGGGCGCGTATGCAGCGGCTGAAACCACAGAGGAGCTAATATTGTATTTTATCTGCATATAGTGAGAAAGAAATGGCTGCCTAATGCGCCACATCACAAGTTTAAAGGTGACCAGACGGTAGCTATAACGTTAGCTTCTCCTGGTTGGTGTTATGGTTACTTCGTCGCCAAACGGTGTCGAAATGCAGCCTATTTAGCGCAATGTAGCCATCAGTGACAACGTCCCTGCTTGATGTAGTACAGAGCCTCCTCACTGACGCAATGAGCCGGAATATGAGTTGGTGATTTTTGATGACGTCAGTTTAGAAGATGGATAAATTAGGTAATCAATACTTGAGCTTATCCGTGTCGCCCTATATATATGTACACACCTATCGGCCATCTCATCTGTCATACGTCTATATTGTTGTATGACGTTATCTTGATTATTCATTCTTTCGTACTGCACAGAAACAACATCCTCTAGGCTAACTAAGGCCTCTTCATATCCTCCTCTGCTAGCGCTACGTCAGCCCGCTACGATGGCTACGCGAAGCTGCATGCCCCTTCTCTCTAAGAGGAACGCGCTGACACACAGCGACGCGTATTTGTGGTCAGGCCCATGGCAGTGCTTTTTGAGCATGGTCAGAAAACGCTGCCGATCGGTAGCCGAGACTCCCGAAAACACGCGAGCCAAATATTATAACCAAGAACATTGCCTGGAACTCACAAAAAAAAAATGTCAGCTATGTCTTTTCTCTCGATAAATGGCGCTATTCTGGCTAAAAAATCATGGCGGCAGGGACCAACTACCGACCATTGGCTTATTTGAGCATGGCGGGCTCGGTCATTACAGAGGCCGCCGCGGGAGGCTGCGACTTGTCCACACGTGCGCACGCGATCGATCGTACGGTCGATTATCAGCACGGTCAAGAGGCACGCGTGACGCATTTCCTTTCCCCGTGCCTCGCCTTCCTGCTTAACTTCCAGCGCTTTCATCGGAACGAGAAAACAGAGAAAGCAATCGCAGCGTGCGATAAATATTTGTATCTCCGCTCGTACTGGCCAGATTCTGAAAATTTTTGCGGTGGGTAATTTGTGCGTTAATAGGCTCACTTATTGAACCCATTCCATGGGTTCATTAAACGAGTTGTCCACACCCGTCAGACTATAGCTAGTCCCCAGGGTGTTGATAGAACTCGGCTTATTTATTCGGCCTTACCACAACCAACGCCTCCTCTAGAAAGATGCCAGAGGAATGGCTCGCGCTCCCAGCGGAGTTTGCCTGACGGGCGGTACCAGTTCAGCGTTCTTCATCTGCGGCCCATAGGGGCGCGTCAGTCGAGAGTTGTTCGAGATCTGCAACTGTGCACCGCTGTTTCGTAGGCTATGCAAAGTGTTGCGTTGTTTCACCGTCCGCCACAGGTGACGCTAGCGACCGAGAACACTTTCAAAATGAAGGAGAGAAAGAGTGTGGCAGCTGTTTTTTTTTCTCATGCGGCAGGCATCTTCCTAGAGGAGGCGTTGCCACAACCCGCACACCTTGAACTATGATTCTTCCGGGTGTCGTTTCGGTGAATCGCGCAACAAATATCAGTCTATGTCTTTCAGGAACGCGCGAGACTGCGTCAACAAGTCGCTGCAGGGCGTGGCACACTCCGTCGCCACGGTCGTCGCCGAGTTGGCCTCGCTCGAAGCCCTCGCCGATGCCATCGTAACCAACGGCAGCAACGACTTATCCGTGCTCCACGGTGGCTTGGAGCAGTACAGCGAGATGCAGATGTTCTTCATCGCCTGGTGCTTCCTACGCTGCGGCGAACAGCGCATCGTTGACGGCGAGAACGTGGAAGTCGACCCGTGCTCGCACGTGCTGCGGCACGTGCGCCGCTTTTCGGAGGCCTTCCAGTGTGAGCCCGGCACGTTTCTCAACCCAGAAGCCAAGTGTGAAGTCTTTTGAGCAACGACGAGGGCGCCCGTCTGCTTCTGAACGTGCGTGCAGCGCGCTTCATTACAAGCGCTCGTACGTCACCACTTATGTTACCCGTTCCCCTTCAATTTGAAGGACGAACTTTTTGATAACGTAGATGGTTTTAAGAACGAAACAATTAAAATACATAAGCGGAACTACTTATGCAGCGTTCCACTCACACCAGGTGCACTTTTTTTAACCAATTGCTGTTCCCCTTTTAAAGCCCAGATGATTGTACGTTAGAATGCCCTGCCGCGGTTGTCTAGTGGCTCAGGCACTCGGCTGCTGCCCCGCAGGTCGCGGGTTCAGATCCCGACGGCGGCGGCTGCATTTCCGATGAAAGCGGAAATGTTGTGGGCCCGTGTGCTCAGATTTGGGTGCACGTTAAAGATCCCCAGGTGGTCGAAATTTCCGGAGCCCTCCACTACGGCGTCTCTCATAATCATATGGTGGTCTTGGGACGTTAAACCCCACATAGTGGAGTAATGAGATTGTGCGTTAGAATAACAGCGCGCTACCCACCAGGTGGACTTTCACGCACAGGATGTTTACAGAGGTGTAACGTCAGCGAGCGCGCAAGATATATCTCAACATAATACATACCGCTTATTACGTCAGCTCACCCCAGCCACTTGGTGTGTACGTAACGCGCGACATCGACGAATCTATCACGTGACATAAAAACATCTAGCATAATGACAGGTACACGCAAATGCTCTAGAAAAACCACGTCGTGTCGCTACGACGTGTTGGCTGTAACATGAACTGACATGGTAACAAAACATCCACACTCCTAGGTTCGAATATTCGAGCACGATTGCTCGAATAATGGAGTGGCTGTCGCAATAAACATGCAAGGTCAAGAAACCTAAACTAAATTCGAAACGCGCGCCACTCCAGACTATTTCGCGGAAGAGGTAAGTGCAATGCAGTAGCTCCAAAGTGAAGCCTTTCACTTCGCTGCAAAAAAAAAAAAAATGGCAGCATATCCACGGAGTGAATGATGAAGAGTGGGGCGAAGAATTCGTCCGTCCATTCGTTCTTGCTTCCGTCCGTCCATGCGTCCATCAGCCTGTCCATGCGTGCGTCTGTTCATGCGTTCGTCCATGCAGCCACTCCTGCGTCCGTTCATGCGTCCATCCATGCATCTGTCTATGTGTCCGTTCGTCCATCTATCCAACACTCCAAGTACGACCATCTCGCATCTTTTCATCATATATTCCCCATATAGAAGCACCGCCATCCAGCGGACATTCCAAGGACTAAACGAGAGGTGGCACACGCACGCTTTCTTACGGCTTGCGCTTCGGGTCCACTTCCCACCTTTAACCACCTCGAGTTCATGGTATATACTAGTTCACTGCATTCATGGCACTGCGGCCGAACGCTCGCTAAACCTTTCGAAAACCAAGGAGGTTACGCCCAGCGAGTATGACGTAGCAAACATTTTTTGTCAGATAGTGCTCAATGTACATGCCAATGGCTGCTAATGGTGATCGCAGCCTGCGCGTTAACTAAAAGCTGAATGCTCCTGTCTCTCATTCCCCATTAGCAGCCATTGACATGTACATTGAGCATTATTTTTTATTGTTCAACAATGCACAGAAGAAGTCTCTCACCGGCACCACCTTGGAGGTCAAAATGTTATACTTGTTACATACTACGGGAGACGAACGGGTACGCTATAAGAAGTTTCGCCCCTAAAAACCGTCCGAGAGAACACATACCACATTGGGAAAGAGAACTGCGCCTTCGTCCGCGCTAGTAAAAGGTATCTGTTGCCTTCTAGTCTCTTAGCACCGGGCCTGCGCAAGCACGATGTTCGCCGGTGTTGGAGAGAGCTTCCATGTGAACGACTCGTGCAGGATTGAGAAATGCATTCCTCAGTCCTGCACATGAGGCACTGCGCCGTGCTCCCGACCGGGTTGCAGAAATTAGGTGCCTTTTCTCATGTCATGCTCAAACCACTACCACCTCCACCACATATATTTCCGTAAGAATCTTACGGAAATATATGGAAAATATACGGAAAGCATATGGATTCCGTATGAAAACATATGGAATTATTGGACTCAACGAATGTTGACAGTGACACGGCGCATGCACCTTCCCTCAAGCGAAAAAAAAAGTCGCAGCATATCTATGGAGCGAATGATGATGAGTGGGGCGAAGCGTCTGAGGGTTTTACCCGTCTGTCTCCTTGGAACGGACGGACGTTTCGCCCCACTTGTCATTCACTCCATGGATATGCTGTGAAAACCACTAACGTATAGTTATATTATTCCCAAGGACTTGTATATAAAACGCCAACTATAGAGCAACTCAAACTAGAGGTGGCTACTACTACTACTACTACTACTACTACTACTACTACTACTACTACTACTACTACTACTACTACTACTACTACCAGGATGGTACTAAAGAGGAGAGAACGACCCACGGCGTAAGGAGCTTCGCCGCTAAAAGGGCACAACGATTTGGTGTGGTCACGGCCTGACTTGGGGAGCGGCACAAGGGCACAATGCGCGCGTGCCGCTCTTACGGCCGCCTCAACAACTCTCCCAATCTTCCAGGCTTTCGTTCTCGCTATCTCAGAACGCCACGCAAACCTCCTCCAACGAAGCACTGTCAAAACGGCAGAGGATAATGCAAAAAAGTCACAGCTGTGCCGCAAAGGCGAAGCAATGAACGCGATAGCAACAAATTGGAAAGTCACGCGCAGAATGGAAAGCAGATCGAAACGTGCACGGCGTTTCTCACGCAAAAATTACGCACGAAACGAACTCACGGGTACAAATGCACGCGAATAAGCGTCTAAGTTGTTACTTCGCTGCGTCTGAAAAGCGCGCGCTTTTCACGAACGGAGACTACAATGATTGCAGCGACCTTCGTGCGCCCGGTAACTACAACAGAATTGTCCCAGGTAAATCCCTAGGCCCGCCAAGACATACGATTCTCCCCACCGATAGATAAGTGCGCGCGAAGGAGCGTCGCCCCCCCTCCTAGAGCCCTAGGGAGCACCTAGATAGAGCCCGAGCGAAAGCGCTAGGTGCTCGCTACAACCCAGCACAGGGGTGGGCGCGCCTGCCAAAGGCGGGAGTCTGCTCGCCGAGTAGAGGACGACACGCCCAGGTGATGTGTGACCGCATCGCAATGACCCTCCCCTCACGGGGATAGGATAGTCGTCCACCGGATATTTGAATTAAGCCTTTTCTCTCTCTCGTCATCACCATACCAGACAACGGGCAAGCCTAGATACGAAGGTGGTTCGCCCCTAAAACTGTTTCACCGCAAGGGTGAAGCAATGAATGCGATAGCAACAAATTGTAATGGTTTACAAAGTGAGGCTGGCAGCCAACTATCTTAGACCCAGTCTCGCCTAACTCGCTAAGCGCTGGTGACAATACGGCCGCTCCACGGACTCTTTTCGCACAGCCCCTTCGTGTTGAGAGCGCAGCACGTAGATGGGCCCGCTGATGACTGCCACAATCGCGACAGCGCCAGCAGCACGCACATTGCAACGGCGACCGCGTCTGTACGAGGAAAAATGATGTATTTGACATAGTTGTATTTGAGGATATCTGCCACGCAACGACATTGGACTTGCTCGCGCTTCCTTTCTTGAAAGCCCGGTGGTCGCCACTTTCCTATCTATCACGCTGTCACACTGCTAGCACGCGAAATATAGTTGCGTAGCATAAATACTCCCCTAATACTGGAGAGTAAAAAGTGCACAGTTACTGCTGCTGGCGGGAAGTGTTTGACGACATACGCGACGGAATAGTGGCATTAGTGAAGTATTGACCAACACGTCGTATTCCTTAAATTATCTTAACCTCTCATGCTAATTTTGGTTCATGCCAAGTTAAGGGGGTGACCATCAGGGCACCCAAACGTAAGCGGCTAGATACATAGATACGCTGAAAATCATTTATGTTTGCCACCAAGAAATGCTTCGCATTTAATACTCCCCAGCCACGATGTTCACATGTAACGCAGATACAAGCATCATAATGAAACAGCACTGCCAGTAAAGCTCGCCTATAGACGTCAGACTCTGCCCAGGCGGCACTGCGAAAACGCCGCCATCAGCGCCCCTGTGGACGCGCCGGCCATAGCGAGCCGTCCTCAAGTGAACGTGCATAGGCCCTCCCGTTTTGTTGGCCATGAGGCGCGGTTTCCTGAATACCAAGGACCTGGCAAGCTTCTTACTTCAATCCAACCTAGCTTCAGAAAAGTAGGAAACTCATCAAAACAAACTGTAGCTACAATGCGAAAGTTGTTTCAGTTTCAATAAAGAAAGAAAAAAAGAAAGTTGTTTCAGTTAATTCGGCGTACTGCGACTGGCACTTGAAGTGCAAGCGAGCATCGCATGACATCGAGTTACAGGCAAGCACTCCGACGTTCGTTCTGTAACGCCTAAATGCGCTAAGCTCGGGAATACGCATGATGCCAAAGCGACGAAGTGCATACACGAGCAATCTAACGATCAGTGGCACGAATTTCACTTTATTCGGCCCAAATGGCCCTGGCATTTTTCGCCATTTTAATTGCATTTTCCATCGATCTCTCGCTTCCTGTGCGCTGAACTGTTTCATTACGCATGCTAGAATGTTCTGTTGACGGTTGCCATCACGTTGTATATACTGCAAACGGGCATGCATGCGTGTCCACTTTCTCGATGTACAACGAAATGCAAAACCGAGGTCTCCGAGAGAGCTCCGGCTATCGCGGAGACCAACGGCAAGAAAAAAACAAAAAAAAACATTGTGGTCGCGATTATTTCGCGATTCACCTGTATGACATGTATGTTCGCATTTCATAGATAAGGCCGAAACTTTCATAGATAAAGCCCTCAGACGTAATGCTGTGGAGCTTCAGGTTATCGGCATTCTCGGCGTGTGCGATGTTTATCGTGTGTGTCACCTGTCTACTGCTGCACCGCGCGCACCGCGGTCAGAGGCTCTGTTAAGCTTCATAATCAAAGTTGCTGCGGTTCCATTTGATATTAAACCTACTCAAAACCAATAACAGGGAGACCTATATTATCACACTTTCTCACGCGAATGGCTGTAGACAACGCAAGCGATTCGCTTACCCACGCAACAGCCCACGTCCGGTGCTCTCGCCATTCTGCTTCGCGGAAAACAGTAAAACGAAGTCCGTAGCAATTCACAACGCAACTGTAAACGAAGTCCTTAACGTCCGTAACTATTCACAACGCAATTGTAGCGCTGGCTGGTGTCTTCTTTCGTAGAGCGCGAAGCTGTTGCGTTTGCTCTTGTTTTCGCCGTTGTTCTGGCGAGTGACCGGCAAGCACTTCACCGCGGTTCGGAGACGCGCCCGACTCGCAGAGAAAAGCTCGTAGCTCTCTTTCTAAGAACTCAATGCTCAGATACACCTAATATTTAGCTCAATCACCGTTTTTTTTTTTTACACTGTAGCTGCACCTGGTTGCGCAGCGAACTGTGCAAGCGAGTCGCGCTTTGCACTACTCAAAACTGCGTCGACAGATGGCGCTGCATGTCCGCAAAACGTCTATGGAGTCCACAGTTGTATTGCTTGTAACATGTCCAACAGTGCGGAGCTTCAAAGAATTCAGTAAAATGCTTCCTAGATTGCACTTTCCAAGGATTGCAATGGTTATTTCAAGGGAAGAAATCATTCAAGACGCTGTCCTCAAAACTGCGATCACAAAGCCGCCCCCCCCCCCCAAAAAAAAAACGCAACAACAGGACAAAGTAATTGGTGTCAGCCAAGGGGAAGAAGACCACAAGTGTAAACTCTTTAAGCAACTGTTTTTATTTTTCATTGCACTTTTTTTTTGGGCCCGTTCATCCCCTCCACAAATGCATTTAGGGAGGCCAAAGGGAAGGGGACTGTCATTGCTGCATGAAAAAAAAAAAGCACGAAGTCTTTATTTTAACGTATGCCGGGCCACTGGCCACAAACCAATGCAGACAAACCGCGTCGCGATAAAATTGTCTCTTGGCGGCGAGGCGAAGTACACAGCGCCGTCATAAACACAGCTTTTTTTCAATAGGCGCGAACACTCCAGTGAAGTGCGCACAGGCTGCGCATCATAGTAGTGGCTAATCCAATGTGGAATGTTCAGCGAACAGGCTCTTTTGGCTAGGAAAAGCAGCGGGCAAAAATGCTTCAAACAACCTTGCCTCGATGACATTTTCTTTAACACAGTCTCTAATGAACAGGATGAAAGGAACGATAAAACTTCGGTAGTTTTCTTCACATGGTAGCCGGAAAGATTTTGTTGCACATTATATATATATAGATATCTCTTTCTTCGCATTCACAGACACAAAAAATGGGGACGAAAAATTCGGGCCCAGTCGAGGGGAAAAAAATCCACGCATTGTGCACACACACATTTGCGGACACACAATGCTCGTCGTTACTATTTTTAGTCTCCCGCGTCTCGACTGATGCCCCCTTGTTATTTAAATCACCTCTTCGTCATCGACTAGTGAATACTTTTAGACATTCATTTAATGCTTTCTCTTGCAAACAACATCAAACACAAACAAAAGAACTATTATGCTGCTCTCCTTCGTCGGACCGTCTTGGCACCGAAGCATCTTCCACACCCCGAGAGTGACTTGCACGACAAACAAGTGCTGGGAGAGACTTCTGAACCTGGCAATGGAGGATGGCGGGTGGGGTGGTTGTGCCGAGGATCAATTTACATAATTAACAAACTAATAATAAACTCAGGGTTGTGGTTGTGCCGAGAATCGATTTGTATAATTAACAAACTAATAATAAACTCAGGAACACAGAAAACTTTTTTTCCCTTCCTCAACAATCACGTGCTTTCTGCGTGCACTCCTAGAGCGTACGCAGAGCCGTCCTTGAGCAGCAAATGGTGCTTGCCATTGGCTACCACCCACGTATACAAGGATATGTTACCTACAGATATCGAGCTCCACAATGAAGGCATCATCAGGCTGATCAATTTTGGCAAAATGGTGGTGGTGGAGAGGGGAAAGAAGGTTCAAAAGGAGGGTGGGGATGAATGGAAGGATTTGTTTACCCTGACCTATAATATATACTTTCTTTTGTTCCATCACAGGTTGACACCTTGAAAACCTGCAAGTAATCGCAGCAAGAAGTGCACACCGCATTTCACCAGTGCCCCTTGCAGTCTCTCAACTATTGTAACAATAATTATATAATAAATAATGTGCAACACCACTGTGGCAGCAAAAGATGGTGCTGGCAGACTCTTAGAAGAGTGAACAAAAAATAAAATGTGGCAAAGTCATCACAACGTTGTCAAGCACACGAAGAACAAAACATTAGGTCTGACCTGTGCATATAAAACTCAAGTCCGGCATTCGACAAGGCGTGGACAAACTGCACTGAACTCTAGTGTAACAGCCGTGCAGCTCTGCTGGCAATGTATTTTGACTGTAGAATACTTCGAGGTCATTGTAAGAAAGAAAACAAGGGCTCACAGATATCTCTCCTCCCAGGTCAATCTCAAAGCACAGGAGCAAACAAGTTCATTTCTTTCATTCTTCACTAAGACATTCTCGTGCCCGGCCCCTTAATTCTACGGACACTTGTGTGGCAGTAGCAGACTAATTCAAAATATGCATCTCAAATTTTTAAAAGAATAAAGTAAACATCACAACATTACCGAAGTGCCCCATGAGTATAGGCAACAAACACGCATACTGAACAATGCACGCATGCAAACACACACACAGGCTCACATCACCCAGCACATTTCACACACAGCAATTTTGGAGCCCTCACTTTTCAGAATGAGTCTTTTGCCTAAGTTCCCTACGCAGCAACCAAAGAGGAACTTCTCTTCATCACCTTTATCATTCAGTATATTCCCCCCCTCCTCCATCTTGTCCCATGAACCTATTAAGATTTTCTTGCAAGACATGTTCAGTCGACAGCTGTCCGCGCGCTCAGTCGATCCTTCGATAAGCAGTCTGCCACTACAGTGCACACAGGGGCAAAAAGTTCACACACACTCGCACACACTGCGCCAGACTGTCAGTTGCACACCTCATGAGAGTCTACCTGTGATTCTGCAGTTCCAGAGACTTGCAAATGCACTGCACACCTTCTAAAAGAGCGGAGAACCAAGTCGTTTATCGATCGGGAAGTGGGTCAGTTAAGGGAGACGTTGGGATGGGACGGTGGGACGTCACTTGAAAAAGGAATCAGAGAACAACAACAATCTGCATTGTTTTCCTGTCTCGGCACCACTCATGAGCATTTGTCCACGCAACGCTGAGCAAGCACTTTTTTTTTGTTATGTTATCCCTACAGCCACCGATGAAGGCAGAGACAAAGAATAACGAAGGAGCCGGAAACAGGCATGGCAAGTCTTCGAACACTTCTTCGCCCACTTGCAACGCTCGCTTCCTCGGGAAGAGGGGCAGTAGTTCGGCACCACCTCACTTCGTCTGTGAAGGTGCGATCAGCGTTAGTTCTTATGCATAGCCACCCCTCTTGTGCACATCACATCCGCCTCAGTTGCAGCAGCACGGCAATCACAGAAACACACAGGACAAAACAAGTGTGCACAAACACACAAAATCAGTCTCTGGAGTCAACACCACAGATACACAGAAGAGTCTGCGGCACGTTATGTTTCCCGGTTGCAAAAGAACGGGTCTTGCGAGACGAGAGAACCGTAGTTGCTCTTCACAAGTTGGCTTGGTTGTGCGAAAAGCAGAGCAGCTGCGGCTGACTGTGAAAATGGACGAGCTGCTGTGTGCTTTCATCGCCAGCCGTCTTGCCTCTCATGTTGAACGAGGGAAAAAAATAATGAAAAGAGGCAACTGATGGGAAGTAGCGAGGTGGCCGGTGATGGCCAAATGCGGAGAGTGTATGGCGAGGCCCTGTGCTTGGAGACGTTTTTTGTGCGACTTGCTTGCAGCGGCGGAAGACTTTGATGAGGCGAGAGAGCCGGGTGACGACAGACGAGGTGAAGCACTTGAATGCTGGCAACGAGAAAAGGAAGAGCCACAAAAGAAGAAAGGACAGAGAGAGATAGATGGCCAGAGCAGCTGAAGCATGCACACACCACACAACCAGTTTTCCTTCCGCCGCACGCCATCACGGACACACAACAATGAGCCTAACTGCACTGCAGCCCGTTCTTGCCTCTTCTCCAAGCTTCATTCCTTGAAAGAGGAAATGTGCGCAGGCTAGCTGTTCTGTTGTCGCTGGCTGCTGGACGACGACGAATCACAGTAGTATAGGACCCTTGTCTTCGAGTCCGAGGAGCCTTCTGTGAGAAACAAACGAAACACGCGCCACAGGTGTAAATGTGACACACTCCGCACATGAAGTATTTATTCTAATAATGCTCTTCAATCAACATTAAAATCTGGGGTTTAGAACACCAGAACTGCAGCATGTGCACATGGAATACCTAGTTATTGCAAACAAAATGTTACTCTTTAAAAATGCACAATTTACACACACAGATGAAAAGTGCCTTTTCATACATTTTTCAATGTCACGCTGGTCATCTAACGCTGGCCGACTTGGTGAATCAAGAGGCAAATGTTATGACAGCAATGCTATGGTATTCGTCAAACCACACGGTTAAGCACAAGGAAGCTCAACAGGGCCAAAGCCAAGGCGAAATTCATCCATAATCCTTTACCATGGCACGCCTGTTCATATCTTCGTTTTCACACGTAAAATCACACGAAGAAATTGCGGATGGTCAGAATGAGGTAACGCGCTTTTCATAACACATCACTTCAAAAGTGGTATGAATTTTTTTTTTGCAAAAGTAACATGAACAATTTTTTGTTTGTCAACTGTTCATAACCTGGCACAAATACGTATGCAAGTCTGCTTACCTTTTTCATAGCTCTGGCAGGCTCTCACCCACTCTACAAAGAAAAAAAGAAAAAGTCCTTTCAAGTCACAGACAGCATTGAAGGATTATGGAATGCAAAGACTACACATAAAAAGCTTGCATCTGGAACTTATCAGTTTTCACTATCACCTGAACATGCAAAACATTTAAGCAGTTTGCAGTCATCATGCTAACAAAGGTCACAATGGGCCCTGCCTTAAACTTTGAAAAGTAGTAACGCTGAAAGAAAAAAATAGTAGATCCCACACATGGGGTGAATCGCGTGAAGCAGTCAGCTGGCGCAGCCTATGCCATTTTTCTCACTTTGAGCCAAGTTTTACGAGGTGCCTTGACGTTTGTGTGAATATAGTTAGACGTGTGCTACCAAGCACACCGAGAATATTGGCGTCTAAAGGGTAGCTCGTGGTTGAGCTATCCTTTGAGCACTCACGTTAAAGCAGAGACAACACTTGCACCGTGACTGGCATCATCCTCCCATGATGTTTTGAACGGTATTTTTTAAGGTGGTTGGAAGAACTGGGGTGTCTATTGACTGCCAGAAAATCCTCGCTTGATCAGCGATTATTTAACTGCCAATATACTCTTAAATAGCATTGGTACATAGTGCATGATCTCAAGCCTACAAAACACAGCCCTCTAATATCCGGCGACACCTGACCGTCGGTTGGGCAACGGTTCCTGGTGTTCTTGGATGTCGCTCGGCTTTGAATAGCTCCTGCTGCATTCTGCATTGGGCACACTCTACTGAGTCAAGCTTTCATGTGGCATGCTTCTCGTAGAGCTCCAGACAATCAGTGAAGACCGAAGTGAACTGTCTAGAAGCTGGACACATTGAGAATCTAACCCCTGCTTCGCTGCAGGCAGCATAATGTCCCGATGATTCTCCATCATAAGCGCAAGGCAAATGATCAAAACACGCTAACTACACCAAATAATGCACAGCACAAAAAGCTTTGTAAACGTAAATGCCATGCTGTCCCCGACTGATGTCACGTGCAAGTTATGTAGACTCTAGTGGTGCAGAGCTGCACACCATCTCGCAGCACGCAGGTACGTGCCATACGTGTCTCGAGGAGAAGATTTCACGACGCACAAGATAGAGACAACACATAATTCTTGTCATAGCCTGCCAATCGTGTTGTATATTTATGCCTACCTATGGCAATTGGGACCTAAACTTGGCAACGTTGAACACTAGAACCTTATCTAGTGAAGCAAGTCTAGCACTAATCGAGGAGTTAGAGGGCATTAAATGGGATGTAATAGGGCTCAGTGAGCTTAGGAGGACAGATGAGGCCTATACAGTGCTACAGACCGGGCACGTCCTTTGCTATCAGGGCTTGGCTGACAGAAGAGAACTGGGAGTGGGGTTCCTTATCCACAGAAACATAGCTGGCAACATAGAAAAATACTATGGTATAAGTGAAAGGGTCGTACAGCTTTCGGAGCTGATTAATAAGTGTAAGGTATGTGATGTAAGAAGATATAACATGGAGAGAATCGAACACGCTCTGAAGTACAGAGGAAGCATCAAAGCAGTGAAGAGAAAACTTGGGATAGGCAAAAACCAGATGTATGCACCAAGGAACAAACAAGGAAGACAAAGTAACTACTAATATGAATAGAATAGTAAAACTAGCGGAGGAGTTTTACAGATCTGTAAAACTCCTCCGCTAATTTTACTATCCTATCCATATTAGTAGTTACTTTGCCTTCCTTGTCACAATAGAGCCAGGACGTCAGTGGCTAGATAGAAACATTCAAAATGCAGCAATGCTACCAAGGTTTTCTGACTTGGAGCACTTTGAAGCAGCAGTATTTTCCATCTAGGAGCACTTTGGAGCACGTAATTTTAAATCTGGGAGCATTCTGGAGCGGCTAACTTGACATCTCGGGGTACACCCACTGAAGAAGCAAGTTGCATTTATATTCAAGGACATGAATAATTATTTTGAGCCTCTTCTCAAGAGCTAGAGATATAAAATATTTCTATTCATTGCAAATATCAAGGAGCCAATCATCTTAGGAGCACTCCTTATTTCACTCAATGATGCGAGAATAATTGCATCATGCTGTTCCATAGGCATGTGCAGGGTTCCCCTTCAGGGGGGAGGGGGGCAAGCAAGGTTTCATTGCAACAACCCCCACACGCAGTTATTGAATGTATGGAGTAGGGTACCCTCACAGGGTACCTTATGCTTAAGAAAACTCTGAGGCAAAAGCCATATTGTTTTTATTGCGATAACATATGAACATTCGCAACTATATTTACCTGTCGTTGTTATGTTTTGTTGATATGTGCACGAGCGGGAGTGGCGAACGAGGCGGAAACGGAAATAAAAAGTGCCTGCCTATCTTCATAGCACAGAGGGCGCATGCGATATCATCCCGCATGCCACTCGAGCTACTTGAGCAGAGGGAACCCACCACCCATCTTGAGGGTGCATGAAGAAATGCAGAAGGAGGGGGGGGTGGGGTGTGTGATTGTGTCTTTAGAGCAGGGACTGTGAACTTTAACTTAGGGCACGATCGCCGACACATGCGCTATTCCGGCAAGTATTACAGATGGCTTGTAGGCTTATATACCGTTGCATGTGTTGTACTCTCAACACGAACCGACTGTGCAATTAGTGGTTCGTTTCCTCGAGGGGCAATAGAAGGGGCATACATTGAGCCTTTATTGCAAGGCGACCGCGCAGTTGTGCCATTCTAGAGGTCCAGTCGTACACGCCGTTCCTTCCATACGTGCATCGACGTGCAAGAGGTGTTCTAGGGGTCTCTAGTCATCCAAGCTGCCACATGGATATCGAACACAGAGCATGCATAACTTCTTTTGCGCGTGGAGATAATGTGCGGACCTTCAAAATGCAAACCCACCACAAGTGCTTCTCGCAGATGACGCCAAATTGTATCTTTTTGGACCTAACATTGCATAACCCAACAGAGCATTGTTTACAGGGACAATGGTCACTCCAGGTGCTGACGCGATTTTCTTGTTGTCAGTTATCTAAACGCGAAGTAGACGTTAATAGCACAGAATGTTTACGAGCAATCTTCTGAAGCCTGGAGAAAGAGTGAGTGCTAGCAAGTGCGCCCTGACAGCAATGCAGCCTCCTCCTCCCCCCCCCCCCCCCAATGAAGTAACGTGAAGCAATCAATATGATACCGAGGCGTTTATTTTTTCACCGTCAGCTGTTTACCCTGGAAAGCGAGGGGCGAACGCGTAACATGGCCTAGCCGCTTCACAGTGGGCCTTCGGACACCAGGGCCATGAGCGATGGGCCCACTGCTGAAAAATGAGTGCATAAAATCGAATTGCCGCTGTTCCGACAAGGAGGCATGCTTTTATTGATGAGATGATATTTTTTTAAAAAAAGGATCCAAAACATTTGAGTTCTAACCCAAACGAAAGGATAGGATCGTCCAGGGAGATTTACTGCAAGAGCGATTACAAACGTCGACGTGCTGGAGGAAGGAATCGTGAAAATTTTCTTCTGGATGAATATCCATGGATAAAGTATATTTGAAAAAATGTGCCAATGCGTTCCCACTGTTCACGTGTTCTGTGTACGCAAAGGATTAAAAATTAGGTCGTGACGTCCAGAAATAAATGCGACAGACATTCTGGTGGCACACGTGTGCAGTTATCAGAGACAATTGCTCTAGTTACGTACAAAGCAGCTCTTCAAACAAGTTATCAGCAGCTTTCCCTGAACGAACTTTCGCCGATGAATCACCGCCTCAGTTTAAAGCTGGCAATCTGAATAAAAAAAAACGCCATGAGCCCCTAGCTATGGAAAGCACGTTTGGCTGTTCAGCCAACTTGCACAACAACAACAGATTCGGCACCAACCATATAGTATCGTGGATTACCTGGGACGCACGAGCAACGTTTGTTTATTTTAGGTTAAGTTGTCACTTTGGTGGGCCCGAGAACAAGCTGCCCAAGTTTTGACACACCGCCGTGGCTATTGCCAGTGACGGGACTCTCCCAAATCAGACTGATGCTGTTTAATCTCTGCTTGTTACCAATTTAGATGACGGCCCTTTTTGTTACATCTGTACTTTCATTTTCCGAATTTCCTCCTGAACCCGCATATAACAAAATCCCCTTTATAACAAATTTTTTCAGGAATTCATCAATTTTGTTACATCAAGGTTTAACTGTATAAAAATTATTACAAAATAAAAATTATTTTCATTTTACAGCTTTAAATAGCAATGCTTAAAGTATTCTGTAGTTAAATTATATAAAATGCAACTTCAATGGATACTTATATATGTCAAATTTTTCATATGCCACAGAAGCAAGGACCTCGGAACAAAAAACACACTTCAGAACATCGTAGCATACTGTGTTACCTCTCTGTTGAAGATAGAACTTACATCACCAAGGCGAGAAAGAATGAAGTGAGAGCTGTTGCAACGACTTCGCACTCTCTGCCAGCAGCGACAAGACAATTGGTTCTAGCATAAAATACGTTAAACAAGACGGTGCTACAGTTTTTATGCCGAAATCTACGTTTACCGTGAGTACTTGACAACCGGCATTAAGGGGAGACGCTCCTCGAAAGCACTTTTTTTTTGTTATTCAACTTAGAGCTTCAGAAATTGGACCACTGATGCAGTTTTTCCTCCTGATTCCAAATCTGTAATCAGTTTTTACATAAGTGCAATAGTTTGGGAGTTGTGTTTCAAGTAATGGTGAAACTTGATAAGTTTTCCGGGAACTTTCGCGCATACTAAATGTTCATGCAGAGAGTTGTTCAATGGCTCCTTTTGCTCCCTATTAGCCATAGAGTGCCGATATCTAGCTAGAAATTGTGCTCCAACTTTGAAACTATGAAAAAAACATCTGTGTAGCAAAGTACCCTTTTTTTTCCACTCGACCACCATTAAATTTATTAATAGATATTTACAGCTGATAGGTTGTGCTGATTCAAGTAGATATCGGCACCCTACGCACTCTCCTCAATGTGTGTGCCAAATTTCGTCGTCGTATGACCATTCTAAGTGCCCGAAACACTTCCCGCAAAAAATGCAAATTGGCCAAAATTGCGAAATGAGAAAAACGCGTTTGAAAGTTTGAAAGTCTGTATTTACAAAAATGAAAAACGCAGTAGCACGAAACTTGTGCTGAACACATACACACATGTCCAGAGGGAATATCAGTTGTCTAAAACTCTCCAGCACCGTAGGTTTTCCCTTCCCGGCTGGTGCGGCAGGACTCTTCCACCCGGGCCCTCTTGGCTGCACTGCGACGGTGTGCCCTCGCCTCAGCGGTCTGACGCACATTCATCTTGTGCATGCGCATGCTGTCTCGGCGGTCGCTGAGGGTAACCAGGGCCTCCGAAGGAAGCACCCCAAGCTCTTCCAGCACCTTTTCAAAGCTCGCGTGGCCCCGGTTGAACCACAGGACTGCAATGGCTGTGGCTGTTTCCACAGCAGTCCGGGAAGCAAACCGGGTCTTTGGACACAGCAGCCATATTTTGCTGTTCAGGGACTCGGCCGCGTTCTGTGTCTTGCCGTGGAGGCACCGGGCAAGCAGCTTCGCATCTGTGAGACGCTTGTAGATTGGGAGGACTGCCAAACCCTGGGCCTTGGTCAGGAGGGGGGTGTGGCACGGTGCAGGCTGGCCCTGCGCCTCAGCACGTCGGTGCTTGCACCACGAGTCTGGGCCTGCAGGACAGAACTTGTGACTTCCAGCACCGTCTGTTGAGCACGAGTGCAAACATGAGGCCCATATGGCAGTGTACATCTTGTGGACATTTCCCCGATTGTTCACAATGGCCACCTGAAAGTAAGTTTGAAGCTTCTGGATGGTGGTCTCCTTCAGCTTCTCCCCTCGTGGAAGTGGCGTTGGCAGCTTCCGCAGGCCGGTGCCCAGACGTTTCGCCACGTGGTTGGTGCACTCCTCTTTTTCAATTGGAGTGTCAGGGTACACGTTGGCATCACAGACCCCGTTGTAGGCCTTGCTGTCTCCATCGCTTAGGAAGATGGTGAACCGCAGGGGTGTCTCATAGTCCACAGTCCTCTGCCAAATGCGCACTGCAGCTTCGGCCTCCATGGCATGCGAAGAACAGTCGCAATTCTTCTCACAAACGGGATGATGAAACGCCTGCCATGTTTCTTCATCGCCTCCCATGTCGTTATGCAAACTGCACGCCAGGCAGAAGTTGGAAAGCACTTCATAGTCCAGGCACAAACCAGTGTCCAAGGACACTACAGTTCCCACACCATTGTGGCTTTTGTGGCCTCTTTTTTGCCATGTGCCGTCAAACATGACTGGCACGTCACTGTTACCAGCCACCTCTTTGGTGACGCTGCGTGCCCTTTGCATGTTTTCACAGACAGCCTTCACTGCCGCACTGTGAATCTTTTTGCCGATAGCATGGAAGGTCTTATGGTGCATAGGGTTTGGCAATCCAACTACTGCACAAAATCGTGAAAGTTGCTCATGCCCGATACCGACGGCACGCGCTGCAAGCACCACTTTCAGGTTCACGGCAAAGGCGTCACGCGAACTCCCGCTGTCGTAGCTTCTGCTTGCACCGCGGCCGCCATCTGACGCGACCCGCTTCGACGAGTACGCGGACGAAAGGATGCTCTCCGAGCACTCCGCATTCTCGCAGTGTAGCTCCAGAAACGCCGAAAGGCCTTTCCGCTTTTTATTCGGTGCCCGAACTGCGAGTTTACTCTCGTGACAAACGGGGCATGCCGCGCCTGCGACGACGGCCGTCAATGCACCCAACTCGCACAGCACTACGCTTTCGGCACGATCGGCATTCGGCCTGACGTCGTTTTCGAATAACGCGATCTTTTTCTGCGATGCACTCACAAAATTCACTGCAGCGTTGATCTCGTCGTCGCAGTTGCCATGGTCGACGTTGCCGTGGTCGATGTTAGGCCTACCGGCCGCTGGCCCGTCGCGGACATTTTCGTTGGCGGTGGCTTTCTTGTACGTCCTCCGCCGCTTCCCTCTGAACTTGTTCTTACTTCTGTATTTCCGATGGTCGGCAACGGCCTTTTTCGGGCTTGCCATCGCACGAAAACAGCGAAAAATAACTCCGGAAAACAGTGAAGCGAACTACGGCAAGAAAACACGGGTGCTGTCAGCCAATGGCGGCCCTGCGTTAGTGGCGCGCGGTTTGAAACGGCGGGAAAAGACTGTTTTTGTTGCTTTTTTTTTAGATTTTTCGTGAACGTACGAGACTTCAAGAACCGGGATCGTGGAGAGTAAGGACAACTCTACACGAGCCAGCGGCCGCAATATGGCGGACAGCTCTCTTCGCGGCCCCGCGAGCACGCGAACAGCAGCCCGTTTTGTGTAAATTTCGTGATGCCGCGCGTCACTGCCGCTCACTCAGACGCGTTTTTCACTGACTTCTGATGCTTATTTCGCTGTGATATTTTCAGATGTCAAAATATAATGTATAAAGATGATAAAGCAACAAAAAACAGAAAAGGTGAAATTTGGAAAAAAAACGCGACTTTTCGACCCGCGTCTCCCCTTAAAGGCAGCATGCATTTCGTGACTGGCTTGTTTTTCAGTATGTGGCAAATTCGCAACACTTTGCAGTAAATAGTTAAATGTGATATTTCCAAGGGTGGTTAATGGGACACTAAAAGCAATATTAAGGTGATGTGCCAGCCAATGCAGTTCCAGAAATCTTGTTGTGCTTTTTTGATGAAAATAAATGGTTGCTAAAGAGAAAATCAGCGTTTCAAGGGTCCACGTGCCTCTACCAAATGAATGAACAGAACAAAAATGTCAAATGAGTAATGGATGACATCAACAGCTGGGCAGTGAGCACTCCACAGCAGAGATATCAAACTTTCGGTTTTTGCTTTACAAGGACATCTTATTAGTGCACCTTTGGTGCAGCCAATCGTCGAATGCAACTAGAATGTAGAGTCAATACCGATAAAGGCCGGACTCGAAAAACCCCCTGGTGCAGTGGCATTTCATATCCTCTTGCTTCAATAAATGATATGAACAACTTAGCCATACAACAGCTGCATGACCCCAGTGCAGCCACTGCAGTCTAAGGAGACTGACTGACAGTGCCGAGATACGTAAGCAGGTAGCTTGATGATGATTGGTAAGGTTTTGTGGCCAAAGGGCCATGAGTGGCCGTACATGCCAACTTGAATAATGTGTGCCCTGATGTAGAGAATAACCAAGATAGGTCGAATGCACTGATTAGTTTCTTCAAAGACCTGCTGATTGATTACCTACCCCTCTAAATGCTTCCTTCAAATGACATATGTCTCCGAAAGACTACAAAGCTAGAAAATGAAAGAGACTACAGACCAAGTGATTCACTGCAATAAATACAGCCGAACCTTTTCATAAAAGACACTGATATAAGAGGCAAATGGGTATAAGAGACAACAGAATTGCTGCCTGAAGCCTGCCTCTTACAAAGGGGTTCAACTGTATACATATGCCTTTTTAACATGCACTTACAACTCTTTGCACTCTTATGTGGGGACGAATCCTTCCCTAGGAAGTGACGTTTACATACGAGGCTTGCCTAAGTACTAACGCAAGGGCCGATGTAAAAGAAAGGAAGCAATAGGAGAAGGCTCGAGAGGTGCTCACCCCAGTCCAGGAAGTCCACCACGTCCCTATGGTTAAACCTGCCCAGCTCTTCCGGCCGCCCATCAAAGCGAGGAGGAGCCACAACGGTGGGAGCTGCAGTTGCCATGGCAGCAGGCTCTCCCCCTTCCCTAAGAGTTCCCCCTGAAGGCACACATTGGAACTGGCTGTTCAGACTCATTTGCACTAGCTGCTCATTCACATCAAAACCAAAAGTTATCTGGCTAAGCATAGAGGGTGGTGTGCCGCAAATGTCGTCCAGGAGCACAACTGCAGGGCTGCTTGACCTGTTGCTCTCGCCACCGTGATAACACTCCGTGGAGTACGACGAAACATTCTCACGTACACTACCACTGCTCACTGCAGTCACGGTCGAATCACCTGCTGTGGGTGTAGCTACAGTCGTGGCAGTCGCAGCCGGAGTCTCTGTTCCTTGACTAGTAGGCTGAACTGCCGTTTGTTGCGAAGGCACTACTACGGCTGTCGAGTTCTCTGCCCCCACTGACAAATTTGGCGCAGCGGCACCACCACACCCACCACCACTGTTTCCACTAGTCCCGCCACGGCCCTGTCGGCAAGACATGCGCGCAATGTCTGCATAAGACGTCTGCAAGATCATGGTGGCAGCCACGCCACTGCCGCTACTCACTGGCAGCGAGTGGACGCTGTCCAGGTCAGAGTTCTCTGGAGAGGACGGCTCGGAAGGCGGCGCCGAGCCGGTGTAATTGTGCTGGCGGCCGCCCCCCACCGCGGTGGCGGGGGGCTCTTGGTGGATGCTTGGTGCGCCAACGCTGTTGCGCTGTTGATGCTGCTGCGGCGGTTGTGGCTGCGACAGGCTCTCTAGGGAATGCACACCGGGTCTTCGCACTGTTGATTCGTGGACCACTCCATTGCCGGTAACAGTTCCATGCGAGCTGCCGAATCCCGTCCCACTGCTGCCGCCACCTCCTCCTCCTCCGAGCGGCCTGTGGAAGCCCTCGTACACGGTGGTTGCTGCTTTCTTGAGCTGAGCTCTTCGCCTCGGCTTCTTCGTGACTAGCCTGAACTCAGACTCCTGAATTTGGTCAACGTCTGAGTAGGACGACAGATCCACCCTGTAGCACCCGGCAAGCTCGGTCTCCGTGCCATAGTCGGAGTAGAAGCTCGGTGAGAAGGAGCGCTCCTTCTCATTCGGGCTGCCGCCACCACCGCCTCCACAGAGAGGAGTATCCTCGAAGACGGCTCGTCGATGCGAGGAGTCAAAGTTGTTGTTGATTACGTCCTCCGACAGGCCCTCCTGTGTCGCCTCTTTTTCCTCAGCCTGGCCTGGTGGCGGACTCGACAGGGAGTTTTTAGCACCGCTAGAGTTGGACGAAGATGAGGCCGTCCCCTTGCGCACGTTTTTGCCCTTGCGGTTCTCTGTGGCCACACTGTTGCCCCCATTGTTTGAGCTGTTTGGTGCTCCGCTCTTGTCATCGGAGTAGATGTATGCTAGTAGGGTGTCAATGGAGTCACTGCCACGGTGGCCTGTCATCTGCTCGGCCATCACGGTAGGATCCACGTGATTGCGGGACCTCTTGCTCTTCCTTGCAGAGTAGGAGCCATTGTTGCTGTGAAGCTCCCCATCACGAATCCGACTCTGTGCAATGGCAGTCACTGTTCCCGTGTCACCTGCGCATTGCAGAGAGGACAACATGCTCCAGTAATGCAAGCGGTAACTCTGCTGGACAGTACCGCTACTTCTATTGCCGCAGAGCCAGCATTCTCTTCCACGTAACAAAAGCTGTGGTGATGTTCCTTAAACCTATCTTCTTAAAGCTATCTTGAATTTGGTGCCTGACTAAAGCGTAGTCGCATGTCAAAGGGCAACCAGTTGCAAATGCAGCAAAACAGATTTAGCCAAGTAGCATTTGCATCCAAAAGCTTCTTTAGACAAAGGACTTCTCAACTGAACCAGTTACTACGTACTACATGCTTAATGCACGTAATTTTGCATGCCCGGAAAGCTTACTGACCAACACGTGAACTAGTGCTCGTTCAGAGATTTTTATGAATTGTGCACTCATCAAGCATGTAACTAAATATTCACACTACTTTAGCTTGCGCACGAGGTGAGACACTGCCCTTGAAAAGTTTTGTTTCTGGATTTTGATAAAACTTGGAGAGGTCATGTATATTTATGTGCCAATTTTAAATACACAATCATTTTGCTTGTTTATGGTGTAATTTTTAAATACAAAATATATCATGCGCTTTATGAGGGGCAAGATTTTTCTTAGCGGATAGCTACAAAGTAAATTAGCATATCAATAATCTGGAATAAGAGCTGATCACAGTGCACTGCAATCAGCTCCAACTACAGAATATTGTGACATTGATTGATATGTGGGGTTTAATGTCCCAATGCCCCCATATGATTATGATGCAGAATATTGTGATATGCTAATTTACTTATTAACTTCAGAAAAGAACACGCTCCCTCAAAGGCTCAATAAATAGTTTGCATTTTAGAAACTACACTTTGTAAAATAAACAATATAAATTGCCTATTGAAATCGTCACACAAATAGACATAAAGGCACCAAGTTTCATCTAAGTTGATAAAAAAGTAAATAAAATATTTTAATTGCCATGTCTTCCCATAACCCATCAATACACATAATGCTCTTTGACAAGTGGCGATGAGCACGCAAAAAAGACGTGCCGCCACTGCTGTGCCAATCTCATCCCCCAGGAAAACCTCGCCTGGTCAAACAAAAACAGAACTGCTAATGGTCTCCAGTACCTCATCTGAAAATGTATGCAAAGATCTTGGGCAGGCTGCAACAACTGCTTAACTACAGCCACTGTTGGTCAAACGCTTTGCCTTACCCTCACCACAAAACGTTGCCGGTTCAGCTGCTTCCTAAAAGCAAGATCTTTTTTTAACAAACTGCTCTTATAGTTCCAAGAAAGCAAGGAGGATATAAAGAGGTCATTAAGAAAAGGGCCGCAAAATAATATAGACATTGAAAGGGAGCTTGGCACACGACACGACACTTTCACCCCAGCTCTGTTCGTTAAAATGCTACCACTGCAACCTTGCCCTTGTTCCCCATACGTCCAAGGCCTTGAGAAGCCACCGTGGAAAGCCATCACCTACCTAAGATTAAGACGAATTCGGGAAAGCACGCAACAATTGTGCACAAATTGTGGGCAAAATGTACACCCACCTATATACAATGTAACCATGCTAATTCGAATTTCAGCCATACTGAAAATTTGTTCAAACGAAACTGTGCACCAACTAAAGAGAGCTCATTTTATTAAAGCCCTCAAGTACCTATGTGGTATGGTGTGCTGGCATAAGTCGTACCACATGCTGCTGGCTAGGCACTTATGATCGCATTGTGCAAGCCAGCAGGGATGCAATACCAAGGGTATGTGCAAGAGAGCTATACGGCTTGAACAGTCCGAGCGTTAGAACCAGGAGATGTCAAATTATCGAAATTCTCCATACACCTTTTTACCGCGCTACTTCCAAACCTCAGTGACACAAATGTCATTGAGTTGACCAAGTGGTGCTACATCTGGCTGTCGCTTGTCAGCCCTGCTTACATGTTTCCAAGTGCCCCTCGAGCACCAATGGAACGCACCCAGCGCGGGTGACTAGAAGGTGCCGTGCCGGTAAATGGTACAGGGACGAATTTTTCTCGCTGCTGCTTTGGCGTCGGTCGCTCTCGCAGCGTGCGGAGGATGTTGTCGAAGTGCCTGTGTGCGATTTGCAAAGACTTTGTTAAATCGAGGTAACTGACGTGCTAACTCTAATCTCCCTAAAACGCTTGCCACTCATTTTCTCAGATCAACAAATTTCAAGTCCAAAGGGGCCCTGCAACACTTTCCAAGTAGCCATAGGATGAATTCAGTAACGGAGCTTATTGCCTTCTACACAAACCACGGCAAAATATTTTACAATCAGTCCAGTGCGAGCACAGTTAGAAAGATTTGCCACACCCTGCAATTGCCTTCCTATTCTCTTGTCCCAAGGGCAGCACTAGAAGCTAAGCAGGGAGAGCTGAAAGCTTTGCCACGTGCGCACCTCTTGATCTTGACCAGTTTTTCTCTTTTTATTCTTCTTTGAACGCACAAGCTGTGGCTGTCTGCAGCAAGCCTCAATAACTTCCGACCATGCCATGTCCAAATCGGACAATGGCACGATACTTGAGCCTGTGACGCATCTATTCCGGGTTATGTAGTAGCATTCAAAGAGACAAAAGAAAGCGATTATTAGCTGACTGAAAACTTAACGTACATTCTAGGCCATGTGCTGCGCTATATCATTTGGCTCGAGTATTCTCAGGAGCCTTGACTACCAATCAGCATTTTCTGACCATCCTCAAAAAGTGTTGCAGGGCTCCTTTAATGTTCAAGCTTGAGATCAACAAAGCAGCATTGTCACACACTGCTAAAACATTGCCGCTTACTTTATTGACAGTCTGCCCATTTGGAAACAACATACTCTTTATTGCAAGAACTATAGACGACTAAAAAAAAGCAAAATATCTAGTGCTGAACATTAAGGCCTATGCTAACCGAACACAATGGTAGGAGTGTACTTATATTCAAATGATATGAATATTCGAACGAGTATCACTGTGGGCAAATATACTTAATTCAAATTTAAATTGTTGGTAATTTCAAAGTATTGGACATAAATGAACAGGTGTATTAGTTGGCATGTAACACACTGTAGAGATGGTTCACAGCAGCAAAATGACGCTGTGCCGTGAAAACACCTACACAGTGGAAACGCACACTGCCGCGAAGCCCCACTTCAATGTTAAACGTATTACTCCCACATCGATTCATAATTTTTCAAATTTGAAAGCTTCCAATACTGAATAAGTATAGTAAATCAAAGGCACATATATGCAACTACTTTGTGTGATTGTAAAGACTGCCCTATTGAGTCCAACTGGATATGTTAGGTGTGCCATAAATATAACGAAGCAGCACACAAATTAGCAACTAAGCTCAATTACTGAAGAACAAAAGCCAGATGTTATACGAGACAATGTTTCAGAAGCAGTTGCTGCTGAAATGCATTGAATTAAAGACTGGTATTATGCCTCTATATTAGGCATTTTCCCGCATCAAATGGAAACATTCACGTCGCTGTTGCCGTGCACAACGTTGCCCCACTTTACAGCGCGGCTGTCGACGCTAGTAGCAGCAGAGTGAAAATAGCGTGAACTACAGCAGCAACGGCCACTGAACGATTTCCTGCCATGGCCTCAGAGATGGCAGGCGTGCTTGGTTTAACTGGGCCCTGCTAGATGGCACGGCATGTCCAGTTTAACGTGGTGAAGCTCAAACTTTTGAACCACTTGCGCCCTTCCACATAGTAACATCTGGCAGTACTTTTCTCCATGAATTAAACAGACACGAACAAGCAGCATTTTATTACGCTCCTTGATGCACGGGAATTTCATTATTTAGTGTAGCTAGTTTGATTACTAGTGATAGTAGTAGGCGGTACCTTTCACGTCATCGGAATTACTTTGCGCGGAATTATCATCGGAATTACTGTGGCGCACGTGTTCTCGTGCATTTATCTTAACTTCTTGGTGAGTAGGGCACTGCTGTTGATAATATTGTAGCGTTGCTGACGCCGACAGGTTAAAAAACAAGCGTCTTTATTAGGGCGAACTTGTGCCCACGATTCTAAAAAAACTATGGTTGTCAAGTTCGAGTGGCCGAGTGGCACAGATCCGACTATCTTCCTCTTCCTCGTTGTTCAACGTACGAACGCGTGGCGCATGCCAGCCGAGCCGGGTCTTGCTGGTGCTGGTGACGATGATTGTGGCGGGCTACTTGAATGTGGCGAAGCTGTCGCAGCATTGCCCCCCTCCTCAGACGCATCGTCCCGATGCTTAAGACAGTGAAAAGATACACGCGCACTCTCACTCGTTTTTCGACGATCTGTCATGATAGGGCTTCATGCGGACTACGTGAACCACTTCCGTGGGATTGCGGCGTCTTGAACTCACGTGTCCAGCGGATCTAACTTCATAAGTGACGTTGCTGATACGGTTGAGTACTTCATAAGGGCCGAAGTATCGGCAAAGAAGCTTTTCAGAGAGTCCGCGGCGGCGCACTGGTATCCATATCCACACTTTGTCACCGGGATGATAAAGTGTGTCACTGCGTCGCTTGTTGTAGCGACTAGAATCGACGTGCTGTTGGTGGCGTATTCGGTATCTTGCCATTTGCCGTGCTTCTTCGGCTCTTTGCAAGAAGTCATCTAAGTCAGGTGGATAGCTGCTTTCGTCCTGTAGTGGTAACATGGCATCCAGCGGGGTGGTCACTCTTCGGCCGAATACTAGTTCGAAAGGGGCAACGGTGGTTGTTTCTTGAACGGCTGTATTATATGCGAATGTTACGTAGGGTAATATTTCGTCCCACTGTTTATGTTCAACATCAACATACATTGATAGCATGTCGGTCAGAGTTCTGTTGAGGCGTTCGGTTAAGCCATTTGACTGAGGGTGATACGCCGTTGTTCTTCTGTGATCGGTATTTGTCATGCGCATCAGGCATTGCATTAGGTCTGCAGTAAATGCGGTGCCCCGATCCGTAATAACGACGATGGGCGCACCATGTCTGAGCACTATGTTGTTCACAAAGAACTTGGCGACTTCGGCAGCTGTCGCACTGTATAGAGAGTCAGTTTCAGCATAACGGGTGAGATAGTCCGTGGCTACGACTATCCATTTCTTGCCTGCACGCGATGTCGGCAAAGGTCCTAGGAAGTCCATGCCGACTTGTTGGAATGGGGCATCTGGAGGGTCTATTGGCTGGAGAAAGCCGGCTGGTTTTATGGGTGGAGTTTTGCGCCGTTGACATTGACGACAAGTTTTCACGTAGCGCTGCACTGATGCGAGCAACTTAGGCCAATAGTATTTCAGGCGAATCCTGGCGAATGTTCGGCTCACACCCATGTGTCCAGATGTTGGCTCGTCGTGGCATGCATGCAGAATTTCCTCTCGCATGGCTGTGGGCACGACTAGTAAAAACGTTTCACCATTAGGTTCGAAGTTCCTCCTGTAAAGGACACTTCCTCGAAGGCAGAACGCGGAGAGCCCTCTGGAGAATATGCGAGGGACTTGAACGTCGAGACCCTGCAGGTGTTGTATAAGTGCCAGCAAATCCGGGTCATCTCGTAGTTGAGCGATTTTGGATGTGTCGACAACGCCTAGAAACGGGAAGTCTTCCTCTTCAGGTACACTTGGATCGACGGGAGAGCGTGACAGGCAGTCGGCATCGCTGTGTTTCCTTCCCGATTTGTACACGACCGTAATATCATACTCCTGCAGCCTAAGGCTCCATCTTGCTAGTCGACCTGACGGGTCCTTGAGATTTGCCAGCCAGCATAGAGCATGGTGGTCACTGACAGCTCTGAACGGTCTACCATAAAGGTAGGGTCGAAACTTGTTTATGGCCCAGATGACTGCGAGGCACTCTTTTTCAGTTGCAGAGTAGTTTGCCTCAGCTTTTGATAGTTTGCGGCTGGCATAGGCTAACACTTTCTCTTGACCATTTTGCCACTGGACAAGGATGGCGCCGAGGCCGACATTGCTGGCATCGGTATGGACTTCAGTGTCGGCTGTCTCATCAAAATGGGCAAGTATTGGTGAACCCTGTAGTCGTTTCCTTAATTCGTCAAAAGCTTTCTGTTGTTCGCTTTCCCACGTGAAGGGCACGTCGTCTTTTGTCAGTTTTGTAAGAGGTTCCGCAATCTTTGAGAAGTTTTCCACAAATCGTCTATAATAGGCACATAAACCCAAAAATCGACGCACTGACTTTTTGTCTCTGGGTGTAGGGAACCTCTGAACAGCGGCTGTCTTTTCGGGATCGGGACGAACACCCTCGGAACTAATGACATGTCCAAGGAATCGCAGCTCTTCGAAGCCGAAGTGGCATTTTTCGGGTTTGATTGTCAATTTCGCTGACCGGATGGCTTCCAATACTGTGCGTAGTCGCTCTAGATGTTTGTCGAACGTTGCAGAGAATACCACCACGTCATCCAAATACACTAGGCATGACTGCCATTTCAATCCGGCGAGGACAGTGTCCATCATTCGCTGGAACGTCGCTGGTGCGGAACAGAGGCCGAATGGAAGCGCTTTGAATTCGTAGAGGCCATCTGGTGTTACGAATGCCGTTTTTTCACGGTCCCGCTCGTCCACCTCTATTTGCCAATATCCGCTTTTCAGATCTAAGGAGGAGAAAAACTTTGCGGATCGCAACCGATCTAGTGTATCGTCGATACGTGGCAAGGGGTAGACATCTCGTTTAGTTACACTGTTCAGTTTTCTGTAGTCGACGCAGAATCTAAGTGTGTTGTCTTTCTTCTTAACGAGCACTACGGGAGACGCCCATGGACTATTCGAAGGCTGGATGACATCATCAGAAAGCATCTCCTCCACTTGCTTCTTGATAATTTCCCGTTCTTTCTGTGACACCCGATATGGATGCTGGCATATAGGCCTCGTGTCGTCTTGCGTTATAATTCTGTGTTTCGTGATTGACGTGCGCTTGACCTTCGAGGTACTTGAAAAGCAATCAGAGAATTCTTTTACCAAGGCGTAAATCTGTTTCTTCTGACTGTCCGGAAGGCTCTGATTGACGGTCACGGATGTGTCGATGTTGCAGGCCACTGGTCGAGTGGTTGATGTCGTTAAGCTGCATAGTTCAGTCGCCATACAGAAGTCGTGTAAATAGGCGATAGCCGTGCCTTGAGCGATGTGTTGAAGCTCATTGGAGAAATTTGTGAGTAGGACATCTGCACGGCCATTCGTCAAGTGAACAAGACCCCTAGCTACGCAGACACCTTTGTTCAAAAACAGTCCTACATTTGTATCCGCTATGCCTTCGCGGTTGTACAATGCATCATTTTCTACGAGCACCATTATACTGCAGCGTGGCGGCACAGTTACGTCATCATGAACAACGCGTAGAGCAGTTAGGCGTCGTTCCTCAGATTCCTCCACAGGTATAGCTCGTTCAGTCGAAAACGACACGCTGGACCTACGCAGGTTAATTACGGCGCCATTAGCTCGCAAAAAATCCATTCCTATAATGAGTTCTCTTGAACATTCTGGCAGCACAATGAAATCGGCCACGTAAATAAAGCCCCGTATTTCAAGTCTTGCAGTGCATCTGCCAAGGGGCGTAATAATGTGACCGCCTGCCGTGCGTATCTGCGATCCACTCCACTGTGTCACAACTTTGTTTAGCTTTTTCACCATCTTGTGACTTATCACTGAATAATCAGCACCGGTGTCGACTAAGGCATTCAGCTCCCATCCTTCCATTCTCAACCGCAAATCTGAAGTAACGTTTTCGTTGCTGCACCCATCTACCGGAAATACACCGTCATCACCCTCAAACCAAATTGGAGGATCTTCGTAACTGACGTTATCAGCGGCCTCACCTCCACAGGTCGCTTGCTTCAGTTTTCCGGGTGTGGACTTGGAGAGCGATGACCAGGCTGCCTTGAAGGTGTACGTGGGCTGGATGACCGGTAGCGCATAGGCGATGGTGACCGTGACCGGTGTTGGCGTAGAGTTGGCGAGTTTTGGCGCGTCGACAAGTACTCCTCAATCTCCGCTGGTCGTTCGCCGTTTCGGGGGCACGGTGCATATGACGGGAAGCCTCTTAATCCAGCCTGTCGGTAAGGACAGAATCAGTACAGATGACCCGCTTCCCCACAATGAAAACACAGAGGCCTGCGCTCGTGATCACGCCAGACGTCACTTTTCCTGGGCCTACGCTCCACATAGTGATGTGTGCTACGTGCTCCTGGGGGCAGATAGGTAGCTGTCGGTTCCCGTGGACGAGGTGCGCTGCGTGCCGCAGGTGGGAGAGGAGTCGTTGCCATCGCAACTGCTGCATTGCTGTGTACCGTGGGTTGTCTGACAACATCAGAGTATGTTCGGATAGGTCGAACCGGCTGCAGCTCACGCCCTGGCTCTCGTATCACGTGCCTCAGTTCGTCACGAACAACGTCCGTAACAGATAGTGCAGTTGAAGTCTGGGGCATATGCAGTCTGCTCAGTTCTTCTCTGATGACTGATCTAATTAGCTCTCGCAGGGCTTCAACGTCGTTTCGCACGCCTCCGGGAAATACCTGTGCAGATGCGCAGTTAACATTCCGGTTGTACTGCCGAGCGCGCTGTTCTAGTGTTCTTTCGATGGCCGTCGCTTCCGAGTAAAACTCAGCAACCGTGCTCGGAGGGTTGCGGACGAGAACGGCGAACAGCTCTTGCTTCACTCCGCGCATTAGATGGCGCACCTTCTTATCCTCAGCCATGTTGTAATCCGCACGCTTGAACAGGCGGACCATGTCCTCAATGTACATAGCAGCACTCTCGTTCGTGAGCTGGTTCCTCGATTGAAGAGCTGCCTCCGCCTTTTCTTTCCGGTCTATGTTCGCGAACGTAGCCACCGCTTGTCGTCGAAATACCTCCCAGGTAGACAACGAGGTTTCATGGTTCTCAAACCATGTCTTCGCGAAGTCTTCCAGGGCGAAGTATACGCGACGGAGCTTCTCTCTTTCGTCCCATCCATTCAAGCTCGCTACTCTCTCGAACAGGTCCAACCAATCTTCAACATCCTCGTACGAGTCGCCGTGGAAAACTGGCGGCTGGTGCGGTTGGCTAATGAATACTTGTGCCGGTGTTACCTGGCTAGTCAAAGTGGTGGCATCCATCGTTTGAATTCCCCTTGGTGTGAAGTGAAGAGGACCGAACTCAGGTGAGTCACCTCGAAGACGGCGACTTGCCCTCTGGTGTACCGGAGTCACTTCCACGGGGTTGATACGCTGGTCGTCGGGGCTACGCTGTCTTGAGCTCGTGGGGCTTCGATTCATAACCCAGCACTTCCACCAGAAATGTAGCGTTGCTGACGCCGACAGGTTAAAAAACAAGCGTCTTTATTAGGGCGAACTTGTGCCCACGATTCTAAAAAAACTATGGTTGTCAAGTTCGAGTGGCCGAGTGGCACAGATCCGACTATCTTCCTCTTCCTCGTTGTTCAACGTACGAACGCGTGGCGCATGCCAGCCGAGCCGGGTCTTGCTGGTGCTGGTGACGATGATTGTGGCGGGCTACTTGAATGTGGCGAAGCTGTCGCAGCAATATCGTCGTTTTAGATGTCATACATTGAGCTTTCACTCTGATGTAAATTATTTGAATTTAGTGTCCCTTCAACACATGGCTTTTTGAACTAAATTAGAGAGGAGCAAGCGGAAAATTGTCAATTTTCCCAGTGTTTTTCGTAATTGGATATACTCCACAGATGTGACATTGTGTTTTCAGTGTTTTTTCGCTTGATATTACACAAGCTGTAGACTTTTTCTTTGAGGCTACACAAGGATTTGACATCACTATCAACTGCTTTAGCTAAGCTCCAGTACGACTCGCCAGTTAACAACACGCTTTGCCATTTTGAGATTTTATCCCCTTCGATCCCCTTGCATGGCATAGGTACAGCACCTCCATGAGAAAAAAAAAAAGCAACAATGTGTGGTTCAGTGCAGCTGAGTGTTACGGACATGACACTCTAGTCTGTTGATGAAGCATGGAAAGTACTCGTATAGGACACCTGTGAAGAAAGTCTATCCCATACCTTGCGCAAAATTACTGAATACAAGCTGTCGTGGCCAAGCATGGACTTACCACTTGGCTAAAAGCTTCCCTGCCTATCTGCTTCAGGTGTCTAGAGATACGTTAAAAGAAAAGTCACTTGTCATTACAGAGAAAATACAAAGTTTCCAGATTACGCTACTTGCCAAGAGTGGAGCTACCAGCCCAGCCATTGTCACAGACTACTCTCTAGACTTGAAGTCTAATTGGCCAATAAAGTCCCAACGGCACCTTCAGCAATGAAATAGGCCTCTTTAAGATGCTGCCAATTTACAATATGGAGGTTTTTCTGTCGAGCCTTGTACATTACCAAAGATTTCGTATTGTTAGGCAAATAAAAATTGCCATTCCTTCATTATTCTCCCGAAACGCATAATAACATGCGGCAATAACTGGCAGGTATGGCAGAGGTGATAACGTTGAGTATTACATATACTGTGACAACAATTTCACAATACAATAAAACCTCGTTAATTCAAACTCTTATTTCAAAATCCCACTTAATTGGAAGGATTTCTGCGGTCCCATTTTTCCCATGTAAGTTAGAGTGGATAATTTGAAACGGTGGCCAGCGCCAGTCCGGTAAATTCGAAAACTTTGGGTGCCGTGTTCCAGTTCCGCATGCCGATTTCGCCGCAAATCCGCGGAAAGGACGGCCATTAATTGCCACAAGGCAATGCAACGTATTGATACTAATGAGTGGCAGCTGAAGCAAACCAGTCTCGCTACTTCTAGCGCAAAAATAAAAAAGAACGAAGCAAAAAACGGTCTCGTGGTCAACCAAAATGTGCGCCTGCGAAAAACGAGCTGTGCTTCACTGCAACACAGCGGTGACACGTAGGCAGCTTATTGCATGTTTCTCGCAACAGTGGGTCATGGTTTACCTATTCTTTCTGGGATTGTAAAAAAAATGATAAAGAAAAACTTTGCGGAAATCGCAATGTATGCGAACCTCCGATTGCCAGTAGCTACAGCAATTCGTGTCTTTGCACTGCTGGCAGAATTCTTGCCAGCAACACCTACTTCGAAAATTAAGTTCGAAAGTTTCAAAGATAATTTTTTTTCCATCCAAAACACATGGTGATCTTTGTCATACTGGCCATTATTAAATCATGACGTGTTGACGCAGAGAGGAGCAGGCGACATGCTGCCTATCTGTCGCTACTGTGTTGCAGTGAAGATGTCTTGTTTTCTGCAGGCACACATTTCAGTCAATCACGACCACGTTATTTTCTTTTTTTTTTTTCGGTGGCAGCAGCGAGGCGCACCGTTTCTCCATGTTCGAGGCAAAATAAAGACCAGGTATTGCTGGAAAACATAACCTTTGGAGCCGCAAGCTAACCGGCACAGCAAACGATGAGCACGGATTAGCTTGAATAGTTCTAAATTCCTTGCATCCCATTTTTTGTATGTTCTGTTAATTTGAAAACCTACTTGATTCGAAGCTTTCTCGTGGCCCCAGTAACTTCAAATTAACGAGGCTTTACTGTAGTTAGAAACACAACTACTACAGAACTTGGATGACGCATGAGCTTCGCCTTCAAGAGTAGACCGCCGTAGCGTAATCGGGCCCTGTGCGAATCATCATCTCAATCACTAGCCTGTCTTTGATCTCTGTGTTTGCCTCAACCGTGCCAGGAGAGAACGAATGACTGCATGCAACACTGGCCTTTCAAACTAATCGTACAATACCCATCGACAGTATAATTGTTTATTGCCAACTACGCCATAATTGTTCCTTTTGCAAATACATGAAGGGTCATCTAGGTGAGCGTAAGGCAACACGCGATTACATGTTTGAGCGCACTGTGATGGGGGAGCCTTTAAAACAACCACTCGTTGCACATTTCACACGTTTTGACACCTAGTGCGATTCTACTCATCTACCACTTCCTTCTACTACATGAATGAAAGAAGTGTGAACATAAAGCTTCACTTTTTTGGTTAGGCACAGTAATAATGAAAACTTGTACCACATGACATTTATATTGACATGCAGACAGCCTGGTTTTTAAGATGTATTTTATTAGCAGGTTTCTTGATATTTTTTGTCATGGACAAGATGATGTTTCCCAGTGCACAATTAGAGACGCTGACATGAGAATTTCTGCAATACGAGCTCTTTTACACTACTGCATTCAAATAATATACAGTGCATAAGTATTATATGATGTTTCCCAGCGCACGACCAGAGACGCCGACATGAGAATTTCTGCAATACGAGCTCTTTTACACTACTGCATTCAAATAATATACAGTGCATAAGTATTATAAATGCATGTATAGGTGGAGAGATATTTGTTTATCTGACAAAAATAATCTAAGAGCATGATGAAGGCACAGATTGAAAGGTAGTTGTAACCTCCAATAAACATAACCTGGGAAAGTGACAGGACGAGTAACAAAATGAGACTATGTTACTATAGCCAAGCTTTTAAATCCGGCATAGTAAAGCAAATCATTTACATGCCATAATTTCTTCTAGATTCGACTATAAACCAATTATAGTTGACCGTGATAGACCTAAAAAAAAAAATCCGATGCTATTCAAAAGGTGAGAGCAAGCTTTGCAATGAAAAATAGCTCACTGCCAAGCGCAAGGTCTACGTCATTCAGTTTGAGAATGACAACATCGTAACACATTGCCATCACATTTTGTTGGACAAGAAGTTTTGATCTTGCGCAAAAGGTGGAAGCCGGCATCTGGTACCCTTCGTCGCTTTTTCCTAACAATTCCACCATATATATCAATGCCAAAATGTTCATAACCAAGACGCCAATCCTCTCCAAAACTCATGGCGCCCCTCGGATGCCCAATTCGCGGTTTGGAGGAGCAGTCAGAACAGCAAGAAGAAAGGCAAGCGACGAACAATGCCGTTGATACTTAGAGAGCTGCATCATATTGACATTCGATCAATTGAAAACCGTCACACTTCTTCCAAAGCAGTGGATATTTTCACGTTAATATATATTTCCCTTACAAGCAAACACAGCAGTATAGATTACAGCAGTACATATTTTTCTCAATTGCAGTATTCTAATTTATGAACCATATAGTAGCAAGTAACGGGGTGTGGCACATGCCGGTGTCCCTTCTTCCCGGTGCAGCGTAGTTCACCAGTAACACACAGAGTGTACTACTTCCGTAGGTAGACAACATGCAACGAGTGCCTAGCGTCCCTCTTAAGTACCCCTGAACCAGCAGCACCCGAAACACACAAAAGTGCACTCACTCTGATCGCGTGTTTTCAAGAATACTGCCTAAATCATCCTTTACACGGCCTTCTTCCTACATTAAACGCAATCAAGAAAGCTGTCTAGAGACATTTCACGAAAACCACATAGTTCATCGACCTCTGTTGGATTGTGCTTGAAAGAAGTGGTTGCCACTGCATATTTTGAGTTGTGCTGCTCATGATAAGAATGTGATGAAAAGAGTAGAGATGTCTTACAATGTGATGAGAATATTTTCACTTTTTTATAAAAGGAATTCAATATGGAGCAAGAAAGACGAAGTTGCCGTAACGTTTTTGCACTCTGCTTTCGATTGATAGCTGTCGCAAAGAATTGTCTGGCAAACAGCGTATACCATGGGTACTGTTTTGTCGAATACGTTTTTTTTTGTAACTAGTAGAAAACAAGTGAATTGTTTTCTATGGAATTCTTGTATTCCAGTAAGTCAACTTGTTTTAGGCTTTTACAGACGTTTTTCATCTAGGCAAAACGGCTCTGGTTAAAATGATAGCGGTCGCCATAAAAGCTACGCTGAAAATGCCAATTGACATAGAACATGCCGCACTTCGAGTTTAAACGTAATGCAGACAGCTCAAATAGTACAACTGTACAACCACGAAGCTGCCGCGAGCAACAGCGTAGCAACAACGTCAGTGTTATGCATTATAGAATTATTACTCAACGACGGTCCGAGCTAAACCCGAACAGTCAAATCAAAACAGTACCCACTAGAGGTAAAAGAGTTCTGCTGCCTTGAGGCAACCTAAGGTGCTTACATCTATACTTTTTTTTGCAGAGATGTTTTTTGCCTTGCGAGGTCATTAGGAGGGGACGAAGGCTTCTCTACAGAGACCAAGTTTAGCATTGAGAGGCCCTCGCGTGGCAACAGCTGATGGCCATACCATTCCATGACCTCTAAAGTGTTCCCAACGATCATGAGTACAATGCAGCATCGCCAGAAGCCACAGCTTATTTCCTGGCAGGCTACAGGACTTTCAAGTTGAAGAAAACTACACCCTGCGAGGTCTGCAAAAAAGATGCTTTTGGCAGGCGTGATTCCTTGTCGAAAGAGGCCATACTGATCATCAAGCGCAAATGTGCCAGTGACAGCCTCGCATACCCTCCATAAAAACTGCTAGCACAGTAGAAAACACTATAAAACAAGCTAGCAAAGGCACATGTTTTGGTAACTCCTTGTTACCAAAACATGTGCTGGCTGCTCTAGTAAGGAGAGGCACAACTATTGTTGGGTGTTCCAAGCATGCAAATCAGTTTACTGCTCAAACAATTCGCTTTTATTTAACAGCTCGTATGCATTTCATCGCAAGCGCCAAATGCTTGCAAAACAGCACAGCTGTTCGGACACAAAGAGAGCGCAAAAAGGCAAAGCTAGTTCAACAAACTTCTTTTCAGTAAACCTGCCGACAATTCCGTGCCGTATGTACATATGTGTAACCGACGTTTTGCTAATAATTACGAACCGCAATCATCTGCATTTGCTTTTACTGTGCAATATGTTATCGTTGTTGCTACGTTTTAATAAATTGACAAAAATGCAAGTAGCTTGGCATTTTAAAACAGTATAAATGTTTAGTGCCATTTGGTACAGTGCAAGGTTTTTGAAAACATCACTTTCACAATCTAGCACATATTATGCATGGGACTATTCTCTTGGCTAGACATTTCTTGGGCTAATTGCACTGTAAATGTTGCTATGAAATGTGCACGTCAGTTTTCGATCAACTTGCAATGTGTTTTCGCACCGCAAAAAAAAAAGAGAAAAAAGCAGTGTTTCATTCATCCCACAAAATTTATTCATCGCCAAGTTCTCATGCTACCTAATGCCGAGTGCTTAAACTTTAAGATTCATATTTTTTAAGCACACTAAATTGTAAACGACAGTCGAGCCCACTTATAACGAACCTGAGCGTGACGCGGCATCCGTTCGCTGTATCCCGAAGCTCGTAGTAAATGAAACACAGCTTTTAAAAAAGTTGCGAGTGAAAACACAAACTTTTTTGCCCCAAAAAGTCCGTGATGCACGTGTTTCGAAGAGAAGAAGCGATAAGGGCGGTCTCGAGTTCATTTAAAATGGCAGTGTGCTCGTTCACCGAGGTCCGTGGCATAAGCTGCATGAAACACTGGCTCCAAAGTTTCGTCGTTCTCGCAATCAGATTTCTCCAAATCGCTCTTGCCGTGTACTTCGATCCCAGTGCCCTAATCCGTGCACGGTTCCGCAGTGTAGGCATCATTATCGGCCGTAATTAAACCATCGCAACAGATGTCCCACCCGCTCTCCCAGGTCGGAGTCGATGACACGCTGCCACAAATCGCCGCAGTTCGGAAGCTTCAGGCTCGGCATCGGGCCCGACCTCGACGAAGTTGGCCTCGCGAAAACAATTTCGCGGGCATGTAGCCATCCCCGCCGCCCAGGAAATATTCCCCATCTCCCCAGCTGAATACCGTGACGCCTGAAGCGGCAAGTTGGCTGCTAGATGGTCAACACCTATGAGCGAGTGCTCCGCAACGCGATTACATTCAAGCAAAGCGGTCACACTTTCGACGTTTTGTTGAGCGGCAGGAAAAAGCGTGCTAGTCCTTCCGTCGGCCATCATGACCACACATGCACACCAAAAGTGAGCAAGACTCGCACACGCGACACACATGACAGAACGTGTGGAGCAGCTGTGGGCCCATTTCTAGTCAGAAAAAGAAACTAACTCGAGCCGGCGTGGCTGGCGTCGCGGAGCGGTGGAGACGGGCGAAGGGGTTGCAATCAAGAGAGGAGAGCAGATTTGCGAGAGAAGGGCAACGAGTTGCGATAAAGAGGAGGACACGGCGGGAGGGCGCCCTTGAAAACCAAAACACGCGAGAAGGAGGGAGGTTGGGTAGCTTGCTTGAAAGGTCCTCGAAACTCGCACATAGAAAAACTTGGAAAGAGTGCCTGCGTGCGCAGAAGTCAAAGCATGGCCGCCTGGATCGGTGCACGCGGCGGCGTTAGAAGAATCGGCGGCCGTGGTGAAAAAATCATTTTGTTGCGCGGACTGATAATTCAGACTCCACGGGGAATGCAAATAAGTCCGAATTATCGAAACTCCGATAAAATGAATGCGTCAGAAAAAAAAAATAGTTATTGACACTTCCGTCTACCGGCAGCCGAAAAAAGTCGTTAATGCGTTGCTTCATGCACTTGCGCTTACGTGCACGCAAGTCCGCCTGCATCTCCGCCAGTGTGATACGATCGCTGTACGACGACGAAAGAACAGCGAGGGCTCGAGACAGGTCCGCATGCGACGGCTCCAGAGCACACGGCGCGTCATCATCGTCAGAGTCAGAACCGCTGTTTGACGGTTGCAGAACCTGCTCAATTATGTCGTCGTCATTCAATTCGGCACACGATGACACTGCACTGTGGACGTTTGCGAAGTCTTCAAACGTAACAGTGTCGGGAATCGGCACACCACAGCCTCGCAGGTCGCCGATAACGTCCGCACCTGAGCTCGATGCGCTGGGCGGCAGGTCCGGCTCTTCAGTTGCATTGTCGGGTTCTTCGGCTGCAGTGTCGGGCTCACTGCGCAACGTAAATTCTGCGTGCCGGAAAAAGTTGCTGATTGTGCCTGCCGACACTGCCTTCTAGGCATCAGCAAGCATGCTCACAGCTGACATCAAATCAATGTTGTATTTTATCTGGCTCTCTAAGCAGAGCAACACGCGCTGCAGCACGCGTGAATGATACAGCACCTTCAAATTCTTGATAATACCTTGGTCCATAGGTTGCAGAATACTGGTCGTATTCGGCGGCAGGTATGCTAGCTCAATGGCTTTCAGACAGCTGATCGGCACGTGGGCAGTACAGTTATCTATGAACAAAAGGACCTTGCACTTTTGCAATTCAAACTTTCGATCCAATTTTCCTACATACTCTGTGAACAGCTTCTGCGTGACTCACGCCTTCGTATTGGCTTCGTACCAGACAGGCAGATTTTTTTCCCCTTATACATCGAGGGTTTCTTCGATTTCCCGATTACCAGCAGCGGGAGCTTTAACGTGCCAGAAGCATTGCAGCCGACGACTGTGACTCGTTCCTTGCAGAGTTTACCTCCGTGGCAAGGTTCTCCAGAATGGGCGAGTGTCTTCTACAGTAGTAGCTTATAGAAAAGCCCGGTTTCATCGAGGTTGAAGGTGTCGTCAGGCGAGTAGCGCCGAAGCAGCTCCACCAACTTTCCATCCCGGTAGTTCGCTACCAGTGTGCTATCCACGGCACCGCTCTCACCGCACATTTTTTCGAAAGCGAGGTCGTACCGCTTTTTAAAGTTCCGGAGCCAGCCATCCCTGAACTTAAATCTATCAATGCCAAGGCGAAGTGCCAATGTCTCGGCCTTTTGCTTTAAAGAGGTGGCCGGAAACGGGAACCCGTTAAGACACGGTAGCGTTAAGCCAAATGCTCAACGCTTCTTCCAACTGTGGATGAACACCTTGGTGCACCCTCTTTTGTTCACTTCCGGATGATGTCTCCGTCGCGCCTAAGATCTTGTTCTTATTCTTCATGTAGTTCAATATGGTTTGCTTCGAAAAGTTGAACTCTCGAGCAACTTCGACTTGCGGACGACCACTGAGCACTTGCTGAATGATGGCTGCTTTCTTTGCCATAGTTAGCGTTGTATATCTGCCGCGTTTCGTCGGCGGATATACAACGCAACAACCTTGAAGCTGCCACTGCTAGAGATCAACAAATCAAGACACCAAGGGAGCTAGGAACATCGACTTGTCACAATGGAAATTCTACAGTGTAGATAGAGACGATCCCAGATATATCAAACTCTAAGAGGATCGTGAAATACAGTCAAACCTCAATATATCGAACACTGATATATCGAATTATTGCCTATATCGAACGGTTCCTATATCACGCAGGAAATCGCATGCATTATTGATTTTTTATTTCGAACAAAGTTTGACATATAACGGATATATCGAACTCGGCCACCCCAAACCGCCCGCGCTCCATTGACAGGCGGCGAGCTTTCCCGCAACTCTCGAAAGTAGCGGTAGAGCGGCGGGCGTTTATGAATGCTGCACACATCGATGGCGCCGAGAGCGCCACTTTAACGTAGCGGGGTACGCGTGCCGCAGCCTTGCGGTAGAGGTTCTTGAATGAGGAATGTGAAGAGAAAAGCGCGGAGCTGTCATTGTCTTTCAATACGAAGGCACCGACACGGCTTCGCGTGGGGGAAGGGGGAGTGGGAGGTAAAAATTGAGGAGGAAAGTATAGGAGGGAAAGGATGCAGACGACCGTCTCGGACGCGGCCTGCGCTGCCGCCGGAAAAGGGAAAGCAGTCAGGCGAGCCAGCATGGGCACGCTTTACACCCGGACTCGCGCCGCAGCCTTGCAGCTTGCAGTCGTTGCAGTCTCTATGCTGTCAACGGCACACTGCGCACTTGTGGCAAGCTCCTCCCCCGTAGCATCGGCAAGCGGCAAGCATCGGTCGTTGGAGTTAGGCCTGTCACGCGCTGTGGTGCGCGACAGGCCTAACTCCGAACAGCGAGCTCACGTATGTGGAGATTGTCGCCGAAGCTACTGCTGAGCAGCCAAATGAAGACTGCCGAGGTGGATCCCGCAAGCGCTGATGGTGCCACGCTCCCGACATCAGCTGAGGTCGTAGCTGCCTTGGCCCTTGTGCGCCGCCACTGCGGCGCGATTGAAGGCACCGGCCTATCACTTATGGATCGCCTGGACTATATTGAGAAGGCAGTCGTCAAACACGCAATGGCCAACAAAAAGCAGGCTACTCTTTTTCAATATATTAAACCAACACAATAAATACTATGATTGAATCTTCAAGTGAGTATTTACTGCACCACGCTTGAACGGTTCGTTGGTTGTTTTCAGCAAGCTGTAGACGCATTTTTTTCATGATTTTTTTTATATCGAATTCTGCATAAATCGAACTATTTCGCGATCACCGCGCCATTTGATATATCGAGGTTGGACTGTAGTTCGATATATCGAGAATTCAAAATACAAAATATGCATATATAAGGCCGAAACTGAAGAATTTCAGGCCTCTGAAATCGTTACAACAGCTAAGATGAAAATTCGCTCAAAAACAAGGCGCTAACTGCAGGTTACCGCACTTTACTTAGTCCGTAAACTTGTCTTGCTCCTTGCGTGCTGTCAAGTTCCAAACACCTTTAATATCAGTGAAGCTTTTCAAATAAGCGAACTTATTTCCTTCGACCACAACGTTGGTTGACGCAGAACGCCGATGCAAGCTTTGTTTGAACGCCGATGCAAAAGCTTGGTTAGCAGCGGCAGCGAAGGCGTTTGCATATTCATCACACACACACGAGTACACTTCCACGTCATTGGTAGCCAAAAATCTCGGCATTGATGCAGTCAGAAACGGCAACATCGTCATCAGTACTGGTGAAGTCGCTTCTGTCCGAGATGGTGCCGGGAAATGCTGATAAGTCACAGAATGAACTGAGGCACTGTACAGCGTTGCTAGCGGTCATGACGCACCCGAAGTCATCACCTGGCCCGCAAGGAACGTTTGCAACACAGTGTTTTACTTTACGTCGCTCCAAGCGCCAGTCATAACTTTTATCGCTACATGGGGGTCAAAGTTCAGTTAAGGGGGCAGACTGCTCTATGGGACCAAAAAGTGACAAAAAAATTCATTTTTTAAAATTGACATATTTGGTTTCTGCAAGAATTTTTCTATCTCTCTGCAAATTTTCATGCACTAGGAAGTAGTAATTTTTTTGTAATGTCATTTTAACTGTCGAGATTCTTGGTGCTGTTAACATGCAGAACCTGCAAAAAAATGGGGAACCGTCTTTGAGGCTTCTTTATAATTTGACAAACTTTTGTCTAAAGCTTTACTACCAATTTATGAGCGCCTTCATGAGGATTGCAAAACATGCGCATCATGATTGTTGCTTTTTGAAGAAACTGTGTGTTTTCAGTTTTTCCATTTTTCTCAAACAGTAAATTTGTGACTATTCAATTTTGAGGCCTCAATATCTCTGCAGCTAGGGCAGGTACAACAATAATTCTCTTTGCAGTGGAAACCTGTATGTGTGTAGAATGCAAGTATGGGAGCAGAATTTAGAGCACATGTCTTTTTAATTAATTACTCATCAAAATTGTAACACAATTCCAACTGCTTTTGAAAATGTATAGTTCATTTTGCTGCAAAATAACCAATAAAGGCCTGAAAACAAAAACGTCTTCCATACTTTCACTCTATAGTCATTAGTTTATGTTGGCATATCCTAAATATCACTTTTAATTAAGCACTTTTTTTTCTATGGTGGCCTTAAACAATAGGGGGTGAACTTAAGTTATCTCAGGAACAAAGTGAGTTACAGGAAAACTAATTAAATATTTGAAATCAACAGAGAAAACTGCATATCCCTGTGCAGTTTTATCAAGATCACTGAAGAAATAAAAAAATGTCTAAGACCAGTCTGCCCCCTTAACTCTTTCCTTACCGCGCCTATTCAATTTCGATCAATCTGATCGATGGGTTCAAGTTGAAATTCCCGCGCCCCAACGCGTTTTATGGACATGAGGCGCCATCTGAAATGAAGCTCAGGAAGCACACAACCCGTGTCAGTTTCGGTTTTGGTTTCCGGAGACCCGGTGATTTTTGACCTTGCTTGGAAGATAAGCGAGCGTCTGGCGATAGCGGCAGCCACGGCGTCGTCGTCGCGCGCCGGGTCTGAAAGGAATTGTCGTATTTCTCGTGATTCTAGTGTTGTTACAGTAGATTTTTCGGATGAAAGTGGTAGCAGTGGCCCTGAAGAAGATTCCCTATCATCGGAGTTTAGCACCGACAGCGATGAGGCAATCAACACACCGGGAACGTCTTCGTCAGCTCGACGGTGAGTTTTTTTTACGGGATTTATCGCGTTGTTGAGCGTCTGCGAGGGGACCGAGCGTGTTGTCACAGTTATTATCTCCATCGGCAGGGTCTCTACATCCTATGGGCGCGATTCAATGCCTCCCGCAGCACAGCGCGTGCAGTTTTGTCCAAGACGGAAACCGGGAGTCGATCTGGGCATGGCGCGACGGAGCAGCGCTAGTCGGTTTCTTAGAGCCCTGGATTTCTTCTTGCCGTTTTTCACAACGGAACTCGTCACAGCGATGTGCCAGAACACAAATAAATACGCCTGGGCGCACATTCTCGAGAAACCAACGTACTCGGAACGCGACGGATCGTGGAAAAATGTTTCCCCAGATGAAATGATGAAGTTCATCGGACTCCTCATCTACATGGGGATAGTGCAACTGCCTCGCCTGTACCTCTATTGGAGCACAGCAGAGTTGTTTTCTGGGCTAATCCCACGTGGGGTTATGCCAAGAAAACTTTTTTTCTCCTTCCTCAGTATGCTGAGCGTGACGGAAACGTGTGGCGTTTACTTGTGCTTCATCGCGACCAGAGACTGCTTTGGTGAGTGGCACCGCCACCACAAGGGATAACATTTTTGTGTGATCTCACAGTTGTTTACGTGTACTCTTGTAACCACTGTGGTATTTAGAAGTAACTACTACCTAACCAATGTATATTCAGAATTTGTATTGCCATCTTTTCGTTTGTTACACCCACTTTTTTTGAAAAAAAAACTTGTGTCCTTGAGAATTTTTGTTTGTGATTTTTTTATTCTTACTTTGTAATAAAAACTTGTTCTAAATTTATTGAATTAAATAGACCATTCATTCCTTTACATTTTCATGGGCTGCTGAACATCTAAAATATTTTTTATCTGCGGATAAATTTTTTTTTCTTGCACCCTCAAAAAATTGTCCCGTAATCACAAGTGCTAACTTTCTTTTTTGCTGTGCTAACAATTTTTTATGTGTACTGTTGAAACTTTTAGGATAGTTAGCTATGTAAATATGCCACAAAACGTATATCTTGAATTTTTTTTACTGAGATATTTGTGCCCACCATGCTCACTTTTCCACATTTTTTTTGCGGTAGTTGCGAGAAATTTGTTGTTTGGGATTTTTTGTCGGCTATTGTGTTGCAAACACATGTTTTGTATTTATATCATTTAAAAGCGCATTTATTTGTCTACATTTTGGTGTATTACAATCAACAAAAAACATTGTTATATAACAATAAACTTTTTTTTTCTGCACCACATGAAAACGGGTCTTTTCCTGGCGGTAAGGAAAGAGTTAAACTCCCCAATGAGGATTTATCAGGAACGAGGCGAGAAGTGCACAAAAACACAAGGCACAAAAAACGCAACGCCGAGTTCGTCTGAGCTCTCACCGTCTACATGTTGGCGATATCGATGTGATTATGACTTTGTAGCTGACAACCACTGCTTTTAGCGACTTTGTTGCGAAAAGATAGAAAAAAGCATAGCCTCCGAGACACGTGTTTTGAAACCGAAAACAGTAAAAATACGTGACAGGTAGCACATCTTGAAGGCCATACTTTTCAGGCTTGCATGTCATTGTGCGCTAACAACAAGGAAGAGAATGCGAACATTGCACAGAGATCGCAGAGTCACTTCGCATTCTCATATCGCTGCCCTCGGCAATCGGTCTTTTCGAAAACATTTTGTCCGCGCGCTAAGACCTGCAGATCGCGCATCAATGGTACAGATGTAGCAAGTGCCGCGTAACAAACCAGTTCAGCGCGAAAAAGGACCGGAACTTGTTAGAACACGGCCTAGAATTGATCAATATTTGCCAGGAAAAATGCACTTCCTGGGCCATGGGGCGGCGCAGCGTTCGATATAGCGAATGTCCAATTGTGCGGGAGTTCATAAATGGGTGCACTGGTCCCATACTTTTGCACGGGAAGTTCAGGGGGATTTTCGAACTGTTTGATTTAGCCAATAATTCGATATATCCGAGTTTGATATATCCGGGTTCGACTGTAGCTCCAAGGGGACACCCAAGCATGTTGACAAATCGTCAGAACCGCGAGAATTTGCCTCCCTTTATCTCCCCTTCTCTTCCACCATGAGACGGGTTACAGGAAAAGGAAACCCTGACTTGGGTGCAGTTACCGTATTTACTCGATTCTACCGCGCCCTCGATTGTAACGCGCACCCGATTTCCACCGCGAAAAAAAAAAAAGTAAGACATCGATTGCAACGCGCACTTATTTTTCTTGCTGGCCCGCACGATCACACCATTCGAAAAAACGACTCCTTTCGGGAGTGTCTTCCATTTAAATATGAGGTACGGGCAAAGCTTGTGCCCATCTGACGTGTAACAGAGCATTGCCGTCACTGTAGTTTTAACGTGGACCGATGTCAGCACGCGAACTTGCTTCGCCCCGTTCTCGCCGGTTGTGGTGCCAGGCATGTCGAAGTAGAGAGGCGTCTGATCGGCATTTCCAATTTGCCCAAGCAGGTAGCCGTTGTTGCGCCGCAAGTTTAGGACGAACCTCTGAAAACTGTGAAGCTTTTCATCGTACTCCTCCGCAAAACTTTTCGCATATGCATGTTCCCCTTCGGAGGGAAAAGCCTTTCCTCTTCATAAAGTTAGTTGGCCAGCACCTGCTCGCTTTAAACTGGCTCCGCATTAGACCTTCTAAGACTAATTGCATAGCCCGCACTTGGAGCTGTTCTGTCGTCACGGGCCGCTGTGCCGCTCGCTGCTCAAGCACATACTCGCCGAGCAGCTCTTTAATTTGCGGAAACCGACCCTGCTGTGGTCCACTGAAGCCTTTACGTGAAGCTTTGCTGTCGACAATCTTCTGCTTTTGTTTCCGCCGGACCCGCACGCACGTTTCGGGAACTCCGAACGACCGCGATGCGGCCCGATTTCCGTCCGTTTTTGCACACGCGATGACTTTTCTTTTAGAAGCGGCATCGTGGTGCACACGAGTTTTTGAGTCGGCCGTTCCACGCCGTCGATGCTAATGCACTACTAGATGACGAACTCCTCAGCACACGTACGAAGTGCCACACAAGGGAAACGCATAGGCAGAAATGGCCGACGCGCCATGCCGACGTATGTAGGGGGCGGCCATTTTGGAATTGCCGATGGCAACAGATTGAGCTTAATTTTTTTTTTTCATACTCGATTCTAACGCGCATGCGATTTATGAACTCGCTTAACCGGAAAAAAGGTGCGCGTTAGATTCGAGTATTTACGGTATGCAGCGGTCTTAAATGTTAAGAAAAAATAAATAATCACCCACCTGTAAAAAAGGACATTCTGCCGTCCTTGTCCATGCAGAATTCCTGGGAGACAAGGAAAACTAACATTAGACATCTCCCCATAGCCATAAGTAGCAATTCACCACATTTCCAAGCATACACCCGCAAAGCCCTTAAAACTGTTCGAACAATGGCAAAAATTCTCCACTCAAACCATGCACCACTTGCAAGAATGAACTTGAAAGCATTTAAAACATCAAACAAACCAGCAGTGCAACATATGCCTTATCCAAACTTTCGAACACTCATGTGTAAGCGACGAGGGTCCCAATGAATAAAAAAAAAAGGAGACTTTGCTAGCTCGTAAGCTCATATTTAAGCTGTTATATCAATATGAATATTGTATGGAAACGCTAACTTTTCACCCGAGTCAGCTCCAAAAATCTCAAATTTATTCAGTAAGGCCACACGCTCACTCCAGTGCTTTGAAAATATACTAATGGTAGTGTGCTAATTTTTTACGAGTGTAGATATGTACACATTTTTGGCTCTTTACAATGATAAGTCCCTTTTGCTCGTTTTTTGATTTACTTGAAACACTACACAACAATGTGATATCACAAATTGACAGCTCTTACGGCAGCATGAAACTAAATGCTTGAAGCACACTACATAGAAAACAAATTCTTTTCGTAATCAGTTTTTGAAATCCGTCTTCTAAGTGACCACTGCACAGGCGTATTAATGCGAAACAATGGAGCTTAGGGCACCAAGAGGTAAAACATAACCATAGGTAAAAAAAACTTCCATTGATAAGTCTTATATACCCGTGTCACACTGGACATTTTATTGTCATTCAAACAAATTTGCCACCGCAGTCGAATTGAATGTATACTCTCTAATCCAGAGCCTACATAAGAGGTGGCATTCGTCATTAGTTACGGTATTTCGAACATTCGCAAACAGGTCTAAGTTAGGATTTTAGTCACAAATATTCCAGATACCAGAATGTTTGTTCAAATGAGCTTAGAACATCTATTGTAGTACACTATGCCTACTTGAGGTAATTTTGATGCACTTATTGACTGAGCAACTAATTTTAGACAAAAATTGCATACTTGAAATCAGCAGATAAATATGTACACTCAGCAAGTTTCATTGAAATCAACAGTGAACTTTTTATGAAGTGTTCAAATTTAATGTCCCCCTTTAAAGGCACTTGATGTAGCAGATATGAGCAAAATCATTGAAAGGGGCGCATTTATGAAATTCTCTGGAGGTAAGATGGTGACAACTGAAGGTGGAGCTTACATTCTTTCAGAGGTTGTCACTGGCTAAAGATATAGTTTACACACCCACCCCCACATGCACACACACCTTCGCAGCTATGAAAGTGGTGTGGTTGTGGTCGATGACTGTAGCGGTGACGCGGCGGGGCCCGTGATCTATCGTCGTCGGCATCTCGACGACATCCTCGTTCGCACTCATGCTGCTGCCGTTCTTGATGGTCACGAGCTCCTGGTCGGGCTGCGGGTTCTTGCCAGGCCTGATGAGGAGTGGGAACTTGATGGCGCAGGAGGGCTCGTCGACCCTGCCGAGGGCGGCCACTGCGGCGCTGGGCTTCTCTTCCTCCGCACGCGATGCCTCGCTGCCGCAGCTGTTTCCGCTGCCCGCGCCGCCGCCAGCCCCGGCCACTGCCGCAGCCATGTCGACGTGGTGGTCGAGGCGCACAGTGCGGGCGTCCGCGAGGCGAGATACGTTGACCTGCCTCATGCCGCGACCCGCCGGGTTGGGGACTCCTCCCCCGCGCGGCCGCACCATGCTGGACGATGGCATGGGAGAACTGGTGGCCAAGTCCTGCGCCATTGCCGTAGGATAATGAGCTCTTCAGAAGCCACACGAAGGAGAACTATGCTCGCGCAAACAGTGAAACTGCATAACACTGCTAGATAGAAGTTGAAGAAAAATGGAATATGGAAGCGGTGAACAATACTTGGAACAAAGAGTGTCACCAATGCCTGCCTTTTGACAAGCGTACTTTTTATTAAAGCCACAACCTTCCAGGTTGGCAAAAAGGGGAAGATGGATGCTTGCAATGAGAAAATCGTAAATAGGGCAGCCACCCCCTGCTTACAAATTTCTTGACCTTCAAGGTTTCAACCCTGAAAAGCACAAGTCTGCTAGCGAAATGTTGGTTCCAGTGATACCATGCATTCAAGGATTGTTTATGGACACTGCTAGAAAAGAACATACCAGAGAAACCAACGACTGTTTAATGCGGTGATGGAATACAAAGTTTCGTTACGTCTTCTTTTCAAGCCGTCCAGCCCAACAAGCAGACCGAGCCACATAAAGCAAAAGCATGGTGCACAACCACCAAGTAAGAGGAATATGGCAGACTTAAAAGGTGCGATAAATAGGGGAAATCACGCAGCACGCACGCACTGAAAAACTAATGCCATGCGAAGCCTTTTGCAGGCAGGCGGCCATCCAGAATCTCCAACCAAGCAAAGAGCAACTAGTTACCACAATCTGCCAATAATAAGTGATGAGGTTTCAAGTCTCAAAACCACGATGTGAGGGCCACTGCGGAGGTCGGCTCTGGGAATTTCAAACAGCTAGATTTCATTGACATGCACATAAACCGAAGTCCACAGGCCTTTAGCTTTTCCCCTCTAGCGAAATGCAGCAGCCGCAACTGTGATTTGATCGTGCAAGATGAAGGAAATTACTTAATGGAGAGAACTCCATTAAGCCATTTGTTATTCGGCTTCATTTGGCTCAATGCGGAGCCAAATAAAGCAGAAATGACAGATTAAACAAATACGTATACTACCCATCACGCTCATGCTGGCTGAAGCACCGTGCATTGCAGGTCCCATAGACACTAGCACCAGAGTTCCCTTTAGTACTTCAAGGAAACTACGACGTCCAGCACTAAAACATACGAAACAGCGGCTTGCTCGTCCTGACAAACATTCATAATGGCTCCTTGGGCTTCAACAATAGAGCCACGAAGCAGAGTGGCTATGGTAACATCACGGCACCTTGAGCACGCACATGACGAGAAGCTCATACCACGTCGTGATGCTAGGTTACATTAGGAACTGAAACTAGCTTTTAAAAACATGTAAATAATATTTCAATGCGCAATCATGTTACGAACAAGTACATTTCCTTCCTGACGACTTGGCCTTCATTTCGACACAAAGAAACACCGGAAAATTTACACGTCGGTAACCTTTGAGGGCAGGGTGAGACCCCACCTGAAGCGAGAGAGAGCCACCAGGCCTGTGGTGGTGGCGCGACTGGTGGTGCCCACCGGAGGCAGACGAGGAGAGCAGCGGCAGCGCATGCAGGGAGCCATCAAAGAGCTCCTCTTGGTCACGCACCTCGCGGCGCAAGCTGCGGACCAGCGAGCTTGAGCGCGCCTGCGGCTTGCACTCCACCAGCTCACGCAGCACACTCTCAAAGGCGTCGTCCGAGAGCTGGTTAATGTCCCGCTCCCCCACACCCCCCTCCTCCTCTGCTCGCCACTGCTGCGGCAGAGCCTTGGCCACCACTCCACCACTGTTGTTGCTGCTGCTGCCTCCTAGCCTCTGCGGCACAGACAGAAAAGAGAACCAAGTCGCCCCCTTTACAGTTATAGCCGCCCCCACACTAAAGGGGCCTTAATACATAGCAATCTTTAAGAGTCTTGAAGAAAAATTGAATACTGCCACAGGCAAAACAAATCAATCAGATTGCATCCTAGAATTTTAACTCCAGCAAACCTGTCATACAGCACTATGTAACAAAGCCAAATGAAGCATCAGGAATGAATGACTGGTTCTAATGCACACATTGAATTCTCCTTAGAGCAAAATGACACTATAATCAATTACGTTTGCTTCCACTCGGAACACAGTTTGCTTTAAGCTTGTATGCCTATATGACATGCATAAGGATGAAAGGTTGTACTAGTTGTACAAGTGAAGGAAGTGGATTTTCCGGAGTACATGTGTGCTAATAAGGACGTGAACTGCATTGTTCTTCTCACTAGACACATCAAGTTCACATGACCAGCTCTATTGCCTTTCTTTAGGATAGGCTTCACAGCTCATTTCCAGGGGACACATTGCCCATTGGATTATTAACTGAAGTCAGATGCCAAGGTTACTGATGGTTTTTTTTATTAATTTTGTTTTTTATTTGTAAAGCATCGCTAGCCTAGGAGGGTTGTAAGCAAACTGGAGGATAAAAAATATGTAGATACTATGCAAACAGAAGCTACAACATTCTACATACCATGAGTACTTTTTTTATTTCTATAATGGCAACACTTAAAATTAAAATAATAAATGACTATACTATAACCATTATCTGCTACATACCACTTATATATGGTGTACATGGCAAAAAAATGTACATATGAATGAACAGTTTAAATTAGCCTAAAGTACATTAATTAAATCTGCTGTAATCAAGAATACATTGTCATTGGCCGGTAGCTCATTCCAGAATATTCCCTAATTGCTTGAGGGAAAACAATGTATTGAGATACATTTTTTCGACAGTTATAGGTCCGAGCGTATTTTTTTTTTTGACGAGACAGGCTTACCACTAGCAGTGCCCTACTTTTTTTTAAAGATAAATGCATGTAAGAAGAGATTGGTGCCAATGCGTGGCGCCAGCTACTCATTCTCCTGCGCAGTAGTCGACATCGCTAATTAGGTTAACAAACACAAGGCTAAGCATAGGTACATAGCTCAACACTTACACACTTAGTCCAAGTTGTTCAATACAGAATTGTGTCCACACCACACATAATTTGAAGAAAACAAAACACAAGTAATCACGCAAAACACAAGTAATCACTGAGAAATTAAGGTAAACGCACGAGAACACATGCGTCATGAGTAGAACATTTGCACAATGATCCCAATGACTTCACAGTTACTGCCTACAATTATTCACTAGTAATCGAACTAGCTGCACCAAATAAAGAACCTTCCGTGCATCAAGAGAGGTAATGAAATGCTGCTTGCTCTTTTCTGTTTTATTGATGGGGGAAAATAAAAACGGATGTTACTATATGGGGAATGGCGCGACTGGTTCAAAGCTGCAATTTTCCTCTGGTTAAACTGGACAGGTCATGCCATCTAGCGGGGCCCAGTTGAATCAAATACGCCTGCCATCTCGGAGGCCATGGCAGGAAATTGTTGAATGGCCGTTGTTCCTGCTGTGGCTCCTGCTACTTTCGCTCTGCTACTACTAGTGTCGGCGGCCGCGCAGTAAAGCCGGGCAACGTTGAGCACGAGAACAGTGGCGTGAGACGGGGGACTTCAGGCGGGAAATCTAAAGTGTGCCAACGCAATGCGGACGACTAAAACATGATATTAAATCAAAATAAGCACTTCCTTGGCTCAAAAGCAACACCACTAGGCGTCTGGACTGCTATTTCAGCAATCAACATCCCCTTAATATTTGCCTTTATTGTGTTTTTAAGTGCCCATAATAAAGCAGAATGCGTGCACAAGTTTACTTTGCCCACGCATCTTCAAAAAGAGAAAGAGGAAGATGCTGTTAGTGGCATATGGTATATCCTCATGAATGACATTTCTTAGCTGCAATGTAGTTCCCTTGTTTTATAATGTGTACATGCTGTGATGATGCATTCGTGCTTTTGTTTCTCAGTTATTATTTCATAAATATTCAATATTGCTCACTTTGCGATTCCGACAGGATCAGAGCGAAACATATTTTAAGGAGAAAGAGGAGTTTTAAAAGACTTTTCTAACAAAGCACTGCAACCTCATGGAAAACGGGCAAATTAATGCGGTGCCTACAAATGAAACCAAGTGATAGCTCACAGAAATGATGCCAACATATACTAGGTTGACTTGCAGATACAGGTAAAGGTGTGCCAAAGGCAGAGTAGGGCTGTTACTCCCTCTGAGAGTTAGAGCTGAAAGACAGTTCAAGTAGCTGCTAAAATGTTGTATGGTCAGCTCACAAAACATCACTTTGCCTAATAGCAACGGATAAGTAAACAATGTGGTTGCAACAAACTGCATGGCTATAAGCATGATGAGCTTAATGCAACCGCACCACACACTTCACTCCCTTTATTCTAAAAAAATTTGTAAGCAATACATTTTCACTGTGGAGCGTCAAGAAAAAAAAAAGCACGTTTTCCCGACTAGATTAAAAAAAACATCCGCATTTGGTTAAGTCCAGTTATACGCGTTCGTTGTATGTCCAGTTATGCGCATTCAATGCAAGTCCATTTAACTGCATTTGTTGTAATAAGTCCAGTTATCTGCATTTGTTTAAGTTTAGTTCGTGCCACTGCACTTTTTTCAAAATGCACCGTTTTTTTTGTAATTTGTTTCTGAATGAAAGTAAAAACATATGCACCAGCACTGCATACAACAAGAGGAAACTATGCAATTTTACGAGCGGTGTCATAAGCTCAGGTGTATGTGGGTGATTTCACGAGAGGTTGAACATGCATGTCCGGACGAGATTTTAGTTCTGTCAGGTTTTTGTTAATATGTGGGTATATTTGAGGAGCATGGAACCAAAATTTTTATTTCCCAAAACTGTTCGTGTACTAAAAAAATTTTTGAACGCGCTGCCTTCAGTGCTGTGATGACAGGTTTCAGCTTGTTAACACTAACGCCATTTCTTGAAGAAAAGGAAGACATATAATATTGAAACAATGTATCAAGTGACATAAATGGACTTTAATGAAAAATGTTGATTGAAAATTAGGACCGTGGTTTTCCTTTTTTTTTGAAAATAAGCTTTTTTCGAAAAAAACACGCTTGTTTAAATATATTTTTCTTCTATCATGTTTCATCTAGGAAAACAATCTTTTGCAGGAATGTTGAAAAGGTATTGCTTTACACTGGCACATTTTTTTTTATTTTGCAAGAAATAAATGCGCCAAGGCGCATCAAAGATACCGAACTTTTTATTTTGACCGAGCTTGCCATTTTATCAGAATTCTTTGGTTCTGCAGACAGCTTCAGGAAAGCATGGATGTCCCTGTGATGCATATAAAAACAGCAGAAAAAATTCTTGACACAACATTTACAGGGCTCACCTAACTCGCTATTGCTTGCTGGAATATTTCCCGATTTTGCAGGCAAGACGCGCGAGTCGTCACCTTGAAACATTGTTCTGACACACTGGGAATAGTTTCTGGAAATAAAAATTCTCAGTTTCGTACACCTCCAATATACCCACATAAAAAAACAGACAAAAAAAATATCCGGACACGCATGTTCGCTCTCGTGGAATCATCCATGTATTTCAGCTTTAACACTTTAATGCCAGAATTAAGAAAATTACAATTACAATTAGGAATTACAATTAGTTTCATTTCGCAGATTTAAATAGCAACCTTTAAATGATTCCACATTTATCTAAAATGCACCTTTAATGCACACTTTCATGTATGTCGCGAATTCTCCAGATGCCACAGAAGCAAGGATCTTGCAATGAATAACGTGTTTCATACTTCGCAACATTGTCGTGTGCCGTCTTGAGCATGTACTATCAACCAGGTGAGAAAGACTGGATACGTGAGCACTCTTCACCATCAGCTACAAAACAATTTATTCTAGCATAAAATACATTACGCAAGATAGCACTGAATTTTTCCTGCTAAAATCTATGTTCCTTGTGACAGCCACCATCAAAGGCAGCATGCATTCCGTCACTTGCTTGGTCAAAGTTTTTCAATATGCAGCGAATTCGCGACACCAGGCAAAAAGGGAGTAAAAAAAGAAAAAAATGAATGCAGTGATTACTCCTTTTGCCCATTTAACTATGAAAGAAAGTTCTTTAGTATTGAAAAACTGTGCCAATTTTGTTCACATTTACACCCTATTTTGCAAGTGCAACCAAGGAAAAGCCTGTGTGAGTGTTAAATACATGCAGTATAGAACTGAACGTACCACGCGGGTCATATTACTGCTCAAAACGATAGTACAGTAAGCTAGGAAACTTGGCTGAGTACCTCAATTTGGTGCAAACTTTTACAAGCAATGAATAGTTTTTCGAAAACTGGTGCTTACTCTGGATGATGCAGACTAAAATTTTCTAGGGCAAAGCGTCACGCGTATATGGCACACCATTCCAATATGAATACACCTACTGTTTACACTCCACGAACCTGTCATGCTTTCACAAATAACAATATTTTGGCACACCAATTTTTAGCACTTCCTCATGGTCGTAAAATATTGCACGGTTAGTGGGTAATGCATCAAAGCGACTTTGCTTCTTTTTTTTGTTTCTATGGACCCCTTACACCCCTTAAAGCAGCATATATGACTTTAGTTCACACAGAGCCTCAATATGTGTCCGCTATTTGAAGCTCTCACTGAACCCACTTGATTAACCTGCTAGACACCACTCAATATCGAGCAGCCCAATTGATTACGTCTAACTGATAGCTTATCCAGCATCATCTGTATCAAGGGATCTATGAATCTGATAAAAAATTTCTCAACTGTTTAAGCTATATTGTTTTATTTGGCATGACTATTGCTTGCTTCCACCCACTATTCGCGCAACCTATTTCACTCTTAAGGCCTCCAACTTTTGATGTAGAACCAACAAATTTGACAAGTCATTTTTCCCCATCATCAAGGAGTGCAATAATTCATCTAAAGCCTTTGTCGTAGAGCCAGATTCACATAAATTAACTCCACTACTAACAGCTCACACTCTGAAACACACAGATTCTTTGAAATGCTGTGTAGACAACTGTGTATGCCCTATGCTTTTTACTATTACATTGACGAGAGGCTAAGACAGAGCAAGATAAACTGAGCTTTGGATGAATTGGCTGCGTAATTAATTTCTAATTCAAGTACACTTAACAGAGAACTATTGCTAATGATCACTTTAATAATGATTGCTAATGCTATTGCTAATGATCACTATTAGTGCTAAAGACACGAACATGCTTTACGAGTCATTCGATGTGCCACTTCTTGTGAGGAGCATCAAAAGGATAATGTTTGTTTGCTTAAAGCGGCCCTCTAACACTTGAAAACATTAGTGCCGACTGCACAACATGTAGTAGCGCTCGCCAGAGCTACTGCGAGTGGAAATGACGCCGGAAGGTCGCGGCCATATGATTGGATAAATGTAACGTTAAATGTGATTGTGGCATTGCATCAAAAGAGGGTTTACTATTGGATTAATTTTTTATTAGCATGATTTTTCACTCAAAGCGACAGAGAATAAAGCTCTCAAGACTTTTCCAGCTTGAAAACTGTAAAGCTTGTCAAAGAATGCGCCAAACGCCATGTGCTGGAGGAAACGCACCAGTGACGCTCCGGGCAATGTTATTTAAAGAAACTAAAAGGAAAGAAAAAGCAAGAGCGTTGATATATATACGTCATAGCAAAAAGAATGATCAGTAAAGTTACAAAACATTATAGAAGCTTTTACGAGCTGGCTCATTTCGCCCGTGTCGTTCTCTCTTCCAAGTGCCACATTGTTACCATCGCAACGGCATCCTTAATACGCTGGATGTAACAGGCAATATGTCATGCAAGCTTCCTGCACGGTAGGGCTTTCAGTTCATTTTATTTGGCAGCCTTCCAACACCAGAGGGAGAGGGAAACATATTAAGGTGAGCCCGCGAAAATCGAGTTGAGGATAAGCATCCATTTCATTGTATTTTGATATCTCTGCGCTGAATAACATTGCACTGCGTGGCCCTATCGCTGCCGTTCTTGCGGCACTTTATCTCTTAAACTGTCAGTATACACAACCAGCTAGAAAAACATGTAAAACTATGAAGTCCTGAAAAGTGTTAGAGGGTCCCTGAAGATGGAAATGACTGAGAATGAGTTTGCACTATATTTCTAGCCTGATAATGTATTCAATAATTGCAAAAAAGGCATTATAGACACTTAATTACAACTAGTATTAATTGCAAAATAAATTAACATAATATAGCATTTATTACAAGTGCAATAGAATATTGAGTGTCTTGAAATAGCACTGAATGAAAGGGTTAACCCTGCCTACATTGCTGTATCTTATTCTTTGTAAGCGTACATTTCATATATGCATGTTTTGAGATGGCACATTGTACTTTTTGTATGGCTACGTATGGTTATTGTCATTATTCCCCATGATAGGCAGTCGCTGCTAGGAGTTAAATAAAAGCTTGTTTCTTTTGATTCTCCTTCAGCCTCCACTGTAAGTCTCGAACTTCTGCTATTCGCGCAAATTCAACATAATTTGCTGAGATTCAAACTTGTAGGTCCATTTTAAAGAGATACATTGTGACACTGAAAATGAGAAAGAAGGGACAATGATGATGATGATGATGTGTGGCTGTATAAGCGCCTTTAAATTCCTCGTGCTAAAGTGAGTAAAACATAGAAGTAATAATGACAGTGACGTGAAATGTATAGTAAAAATGGGTGGCCAAAGGTTTTGATAATAAAAGCATGTGTCAAGATATTTGGCACTAGCACAAGTGCCTCATCAGCACCTTTGTGCCCAAGGGCCGTGAGGCAAGTGCTTTTCAATGTAGCCACCGCAGCAGCAACCTCTTGAGAGGTCGCGCTACGCAATGCCTGGGCATATTATATGATAGAAGCGGACATGTCTTAAAAAAGCTAGCACAGATTTATGAGTCAAAAGTGGTTCCCAATCGATGAACATTGCAGGGTGTAATGGTATATGTTGTCGGTAGGGTAATGAAAAGTGTTGTCTTCTTAGAGTGTCTAATGGTTCACACTGGATTAAAATGTGAAGAACTGTTAGTGCTTAAGGGAAGATGCGGGTCAAAAAACACGAGTTTTTTTTTTTCAAAATTACCGATATTTAATTTTTCGCTGTTTTGATAAGATTAGTACCACTACTGTTATGAAAAAAAAAATTCAGGTTGAGACAACTGAAAATCCTTTAAAATTGCATCTAATGAGCACAAGGTGCCTGTTAAAAGATCTAAAGTGTGCAGTTTTCGAGCACCTTGCCGCCAATAATGCGCCGCCACTCGCCATTTTTGATCGCATTAGCCGAAGAGTCGACCCTCACTCTTCCAGCAACAATAGTTTCCCTTGCTGATGCGGCGCAAGAAATAATAAAAAGAAGCACGCTTCTGCACGTTTTTCGAGTGCCGTGACTGGCGTTATCAAGTGGTAAGGATCGGGGACCGCAATTGGCCGCTGCGCACCTGTATGTGCTGTGAAGCCTATTTGTGGGGTCCATGTCTTGTCGAGCAGCACAGCTGAACAATGCTTTTCTCGTGTAATTATCTCCATTATGAATGAAAAAAGCATTGCTCGCAAATGAAAACCGTTGTGCGGCTTTCACTTGCGACCAATGCATCAAAATCAAACCATCTTGCGATCAATGCCAAACTTGCGGTCAATGCATCAAAATCAAAACCAATGCATCAAAAGTCATTCACACCCGTCAGCCTGAAAGTTCGTGATGCGGCAATGGATGACGTCAGCACGAATCTTGCAAGGTTGGAAGAGCTCGCAGTGATAGAACTTAGCAGGGACGACATTGCCATTATGTACGACGGTATGTGGCACAAACCTGGCCGCAAGATGGCATGACACTGGACTTAGTTTGGATTTCGTAGTCCCGTCGAACTTCTTCCTAGCTTGCAGTTGGAATAAGGCTCTGGCAGATGGAGCGGAAGTTTGGCAAGCGTTTCATGGCCCTATCTGTGAGCGAAATGTCTGTGAGGAGTCGGCTCCAAAAAACCGAGGGACAAACTCAAGGGACTGGCGTATTTTAGTCGCAGTGGCCACTACAGGAAGCATTGTTCTTTTTGGCGTGTGAATTTCATCAGATTTATTATCTTTCATAAATAAAAACTCAACTTTAACTTAAAAACTTGTTTTTCTCAAAACGCAAATCTTGCCATTTCTTTTTTCAATGTGCCCCTCCTTTTTCAAGCACTTTTAGTGCTGGAATCTGCATAAATTTTGCCCAATTTTTTTTCTAAAGTATGGCAAACGCGATTATCCAGTTTAAATTTCAATATTTTATTGTATAATAAAAAATTCTATGTAAACCTTTACTAGGATAGGTGAAATATGGGCTTTTAGCGTCTATTATTTTTCACGCCTATTACATATTTTGTATGTGCTTTCTAATTAGTTATTTGCATTCTACACTTTATTTCAAACATTATGAACTATGAATGATAAATTATGGAAGTTCAGGGATGAAAAGAGGGGGCAAAAGGGTTAAGGTTTTCACTTTATCATTTCGCAGAGATAAAAGTAAGCAACTCGCAAGAAAAATAATCATATATTTGAAATCAGCATAAAACGTTCCATAAACAACTCAGTTTCATCGCTCTAGGGTGAATATGAAAAAAAAAAGTGTCTTCGAGTAGCATCTCCCCTTAACCAACCACATCTGTCACACAATGGTGGATCACCACCAGAAAAAAGATACGAGTGCGTCGTGTACGTGTGTCCTATCCTGAGCCTTGTTAGAGTTACCTCTGTACGACGTGATTTCGATACTGGCGACCAATGACCAAGGTGTGGCTTAATAACGTGTACTCTGTTTTCTGTGTGTCTATCCCACTTGCTCTGCCAGTAGTCCCGGAGCTTTTGTTTGAGAGACTTTTTAAGGTCAAGGGCCAGTATTGATATGGATGTAGTCGCAGTGCTTTCGTGAATGGATGCAGCAAGCTGATCCACCATCACATTGCCTTGGATCTCGCGGTGCCCTGGCCCCTAGCACACTACGACACGTTGGAGTGTGTAGAGTGTGCATAAAATAGAGCAAAGCGAGACGAGAAAATAGTTTTTTGTTTTTCAAGAGTTTGCAGAGCTGTTACCACACTGAACGAGTCCGTATAGATTACTGCTTTTTGTAGTTGTAATTGTTTGATGTGTTTAGCGGCCACAAGTATCACATAAGCTTCCGATGTGAAGATACTTGTGTCTGGATGTAGAGGGCCAGCATCCGAAAAGGATGGGCCGACAGCAGCGTAGGACACAGAGACTTGGCATCTGTAAAGAACTCGGGACGTGCGTATTTGTGTTGAAGTTCCAGGAAGTATGTTCGGATATGGGCACTGGGAGCATGTTTTGTAACTTCTAGAAAAGACACACTGCAGTCTATAGTCTGCCACTGCCACAGTGGCTGGTATGCAGCAAGGACCACTAAACTGTTCAAATGACGCACCAGTTTCCTCAACTAGACCCTTCAGGAGAACTGAATAAGGCTGCCTCATTGAAGGTGTTTTGAGAGAGTATGGAGCTCGACAAATCATTAATAGTGAAGTATGAGGGGGGCTTCCTGTCTGCTTTCACTTTCAGGAAATGTACAAAGGAAATGTAAGTTCTCTGCAGATGAAGCGACCACTCATTTGACTCAACGTAGAGGCTTTCAATGGGGCTGGTGCGAAAAGCACCTGTAGAAAGGTGGATGCCCAAATGGTGCACCTGGTCCAGCATCTTCAAAGCACTTTGAGTCGCAGACTGATGAACTACGGCCCCATAGTCTAAGCGGGTGCGAATGAGGCTTCTGTACAAATTCATGAGACATTGCCTGTCAGTACCCCACGTAGTACGTGACAACACCTTTAGAACATTCATGGCTTTTACAGATTTCGTTTTTAAATACCTGATGTGCGGTATGAAGGTTAGCTTGTTGTCCAAGACTAGGCCTAAGAATTTATGCTCGGCATTACCAGGCAGACGTTGCCCATTCAGTTGAATGTCAGGTTCTGAGTGCATGCCTCTCTTTCAGGAGAACAACACATACGTGCTTTTTTGTGGGTTCAGTCGGAATTAATTTTCCTCTGCCCATTTGGAGACCTTGTTTAAACCTAGTTGAACCTGCCGCTCACACATTGCCAGGTTGCATGACTTAAAGCCGAGCTGGACGTCATCCACATATGTACATTAGAACATATTGCGGGGGATAAACAGGTACAAGGAATTCATTCTGATAATAAAAAGTGCACAACTAAGTACACCGCCTTGCGGTACTCCCGTTTCTCGGACAAATCTTTGGGAGAGAACACTGGCCACATGGACACTAATTGTCCGATTGGACAAGGAATTCTCGATTGTGGAAAGCATTCTACCGCGCATACCCAGGCGAGACAAGTCTCTTAATATGCCAAAACGCCATGTTGTGTTGTAAGCCTTCTCGATATCGAGGAACACAGAAAGGAAGTACTGTTTGTAAACAAAAGCGTCTCGGATCTCTGCCTCGATACCTACCAGATAGTATGTGGTGGATCTACCCTCTCGAAACCCACACTGGAATCGGTTGAGCAGATTGTGTGTTTCAAGGAAATGTAAAAGTCAGCAGTTTATCATCTTTTCAAAAAGTTTACAAAGACAGCTTATAAGTGAAATGGGCCTATTATAATTTGAAACTGAGGAAGGGTCCTTGCCCCGTTTCAAAATAGGGATAACAGTAGCCTGTTTCCAGGAGGTAGGGATGATGCCAGAAAGCCAGGTAGCATTGTATAGAGAAAGTGAAGTTTTTCGCATTTTGAGCGGCAGGTTTTTCAACATTTCATATGTGACACGGCCGTAGCCTGGGGCAGAATTGCTGCAGGATTTTAGTGATGTTTGTAGCTCAGCTAAGTTGAAAAGTTGGTTGTATGCCTCGTACTTTGTACATTTGTGGTCTAGTTTCTGCTTTTCTAATCTTGCTTTACGTCTTTGGAACGCTTCAGTATAGTACGACGACCTAGACACCTGCTCGTAGTTTGCACCGAGGAAGTTCGCCTGAGTGGGAGCGAGTGTACTTGTCTTCTTGCTACTCTACCAACCATGTTCCGGACTTTAGCTTCTTGTGTATATGAATTGATAACTGATAAAAATGTGTGTCAGCTTTCTCTTCTGGCCTGCCGACACGTTCTCCTGCTTTTTGACTATTTTCTGAAAGCTGTCAACATATGACATTTTTACATTGCAGTTTTTCTTTGGTACAAGATACCAATTCACTCCAGCATTTCTTCTTGGTTGATGCTTCCTTTTAAATATTTCTCTCAAATTGCGTATCCATGTTTTAAATTTTCTTATCAAGTTAGCAAAACCTACTCTTTTGTTTGATAAGTGAAACAATTGCTACCTTTCTTTTTTTAACAGCCATGCTATCTTCTCCCAGGAAGAGAAATATGCTAAACCATCAATTAAAAAATCTGCACACACGTTTTCTGTACTTCCCAACATTCTCTTTGCTTGAAGTTACTGCTATTCCGTACTATTGTGCACATTGATAACCTTTGAAGATGACCTCACCTCTAAATCAAACGGAGTTGACTATGTTCAATGATTCACAAGTGTCAACACTTTTCCTGAAACACTGAGGTTGGTGTAACCAACACGAAATGATTTCGTCGATGTGAAGCCACAAAGGATGCTTCTATATTTGTGAATGCGACTTCTTTAAAAGATGCAAGTACTCTGTCACATGCTAAGTGCACGAATAAGTGCCAGATAGTGGTAATAAGCATAGGTGCCGATATGTGTTCAACTGTCCCAGCTTCCTGCATGCCCTCTAATTATGGTACATTTTACTCGTGCTACCACTTAAAGCATGCAAATGGCTATCCTAGCCTAGACATTTGGACATCCGAGACTAATTGCGCAATCTTTCTAGGCTGAACTGCTCTTAAACATTGCTACAAGGCACATCATCGGAAGATGTGTTAATATAGCAAGGGCCATATCCAGAGACCACCGACCTTCGGTGAGAGTGTTGCTTTGTGGGACATAGGATCTTGTACATTGGCTGACTAATGTAACTACATGCCCACATTGCCTCAACCAGCCAATTGATGTGTACTTGAAACGTGTCTTTGAAAGTGGGTTTCAGAATACGAACCCAAAGTGAATGCTTGCACACAGATTCGATTCCAGATATAGACAATGTGTGCATGAAAGAAACTGATCGGCCACCACTAATGCTTCTCAGTATAACCTGCGATATTTCATTTCTGAATACGGACCCAGCATGACAATTCCAACAGCAATAGTACTCTGCTCAGTGCAATAATACTGTTCGTGATGGCTGGATTTCATTGCCCAAAGGTAAAGAAATGCTTATGCAGTGCGCATTCATTGCACGCTTGAAGAATCCAAGGCATTCAAAACTTTTCCTTTGATCTTCTTGCAGAGAAAGCAAAAGGTGTGATCTACCACTGATGTAATTATGGTATTAATGTGTGCAAAACTGCATTTCAAAAGTTTTGTTCTACAGGTTTTTCCGACAGTGTAAAGGAAAATTTCACACACCATTCACAGTGGGCACTTCAATGGTACATGGAGAATTTCGGCACACAACATACCCCTTATCTCAACAAGATGCCGGGAAAGTGCAAGATAAACTGGTTTATATAAGCTGAGCCTCCAACACTCTGCTAAAGGCACTACCATGTTCGATGCACCCCTTTCCTGAAGCCACACCGAAAGCAGAATTTTGTACTGCTTGGAATGAACATGACCAAAAATTAAATTGCACGATATTTCCTGCCTGACATTTGATTCTAATTATGCCAAAGCACAACATAAACTATTTAATGATCAGATGTCGAACTACCGTTGAACACACACAATCAAGAAATTAAGACGTTTTCTTTTTCGCGACAGAATATCAAGTGCTCTGAAATAATATGTAAATTTGGCACATTTACAGGCAATTTTTCCCAGTTCGCGCCTGGAAGGATCAAGGTGGAAGCGACAGATGGATATGCATCGATTTTTTCAATCGCGCTCCATCTCAAGTAAGCAAAGAGGTAACCGACTTGGAAGGCATATTGAAAGGTATTTACCAAAGCACAATTCGTTTGTGCTCCCCCCCTCTTTCCCATTTATCTTCAGATCACTTGGCTCTTTTTGGCGTGACTACTGGCCTAGACAAATGCATTATTCGGGAGCGATTCTTTAGCGCTGAATAACGTGACCGAGGGGACGGTTAAGTGGCTTATGCAGACCGCGGAGAGGAGGAAGAAAGAAAAGGAAGATAAAGTTCTTCTGACATAATTGCCCCTCAAAAAAGAAACAAACGCATCACGCAGGGGCCGCAAGTTCTTTCTTCAATCGACGTGCGAAGCCACACGACTGTACCGTGCACAGCAGACGGGGCAAGCTCTGGCTCAGTCACACTGCTACGAAAGGCATAATGCGCGTTCGGTGGCTGCTGCGATCACGTAAAAGAAACAAATATAAATCAAAAACAAAAAACAGCGACCTTCCGGGCAGAGCACAAACGCACAGTGCAGTCAGTAGGCGGTTACAAGGAAGTGAGCATTCGCGCGGTCGTGAAAAGAACTGAAAAAAAAAGGGTCAAAAACGAAAAACGGAGCAGCATAACACGATAAAAAGACGGGAGGGAACCAAAAAATAGGGGGGTGGGGGGGGGGGGACTTGCTTGGTCGTGAAACCAAAAAAATAAACGAAAAAGAGGAAAGCCCGGGGCACCGGCACTGCGAAGCCGACGTGGCCTTATATTGCCGAACAACCCAACAAATGGTTTGGCACGAAAACGCGAGGCGATGGCTTCTTGACCGAAACTGCCTTCGCGCCGCAAGTGTCGCCGTATCGGTTACGAGGACTCCGCCCTTGCACACACGGTTTTTGTGTAAAGATACCACTACAAAAGGCTCTCTTTCATCGAGATAACAGACACACGCCCCGCTAAGGTTCCCGTCTTATCACGAAACTCGACTGACCTAGTGATTATTTGCAAGAGGTTTCGACAATAGGGCATCACCTACTGTACTATTTATTACACATGGAGGTTGGTGGGGCGGGCTTCAATTTTCCAGAAAGGCTGCGTCCATACGCGGCGCGTCCGATCATTGTTCCATGTCGTTAAAATTCGATTACGCAGGCGAAACTTGCGTGGAAGTGACACATGACGAAGCAAGCACTAAAACGAAAAATCAATCATCGTCATAAAATTATAAATTTAAGCAATTAAGTGCAACAAAAAGGAAGGTTGGAGGGACCGGTTGTGGAATAAATCGTGGCCCCGAATTGCCCATACTATCAGCCACGAAGCATTTTCGCTCAAAAGGGCCAGAATAAAACGATCGCAATGTCTACACGACCAAATTCCTTCTGGCAGCGGCGTTTTATTAGCGAGCGGTAGATTATTGCAGAACACGTGGGAGTGTCCTGCTGCAGCGGAAGGCGTAAAAAGAAAGAAATGTAGAGGGGCACCGCGGTTTTCGGGCGTTGCACAAGTTGCCGGTGACGTACGAAAAAGAATACTGCTAATAATAATATCACGCCAGCACTGCGACATTGAGTATCGTCGTTCAACACACCACTTAAACGCCGGCGTTCGCTTCAAACATCGCCGCAATCGCACACACCCACGACGGAAAACGTGAACGCCAGCGCTGCTGGCACTGCAAGAACGCGCGGATCGCGAAGCACAAATGCCTGCCGCCAGACACAACCCCCCGTGACAGAGGCGTGAACGCGACTAGTACGGAGTGGCAGCAGTATTTCACGACGTTCGCGAACGCGGAAAAGAAAAAAAAAGGCTACGCACACCACGACGTTCATTCCGGGCCCCGTGCACCACCGTCCAATGTCACCTCGCTAGTGGGGCGGCGATAAGGAAAGAAGAAAAAAAGAAAGCACCGCGTGTTTTTTTTTTTCTATTTGTTTTATCTCGCGCATCCAAAGACGGCTGAGCCCGCTCAATCGGGAAGGCAAATTCACTCACCAAATGTGAGGCACGAAATCTCGTACGCCGAAGCCAAACGCGCTTCCCACCGGCCTGACCAAAACTAAGCATGACGGAGTACGATGCAACCATACGATGACTCGGGAGATCGGAGCAGTGTGGTTGTACCCCCTCCGCACTACTGAACGTCGGCCTCGGAAAAAACGCTCGCAAGGGGTCGAAATCCGCTAGCGCTCTGGCGGCATTTAGTCGAGGAACACGAGACTGACCCGAGCACGTGAAGCCGGCCGAAACAACACTGATCCGGGCGCACATTTTGGGGCGAAAACTCCAGATTTAAGCCTAAAACCCATAAGCCTACCCCCCTCTAGCCGAGGTCTACAATTTCTCAAAACACACCCACCAAATAAAGAATAACTGTGGGACTGTACCTCGTTGTTGGAGACCTTCTTTGATAGGCTACGTTCCCTGGTCCGTGAGTGCTTGGAGATCACTTCACTGTTCGGAATCGGCGCAGGAGAAACGGGAAAATTTGAGCGTAAATCCGTCGATAGGATCCCGTCTATCTCCTGCTCGGAACATGCTGCCATCTTGAATACGCCGAATTAAAAACGGCCCTATGATTGGCTGAAAGTGCCGGCATTTGTAAAACGCCTCTCGATTGGCTGGATAAGACAACTTTTGTTTTTGTTCGTATTTGCGTAATTTGTGAAATTCAAAAAAAAATTTGCTAAGGTAGACCACATTCTTCAGTTTCTTGCAAAGCAAGTTGTTAAATAATACAAAATCAGTTTTTTGCTTTGTTTTATTGAGTGAAAAACGGTAGACACGCTTGGTTCATAACTTGGCGAGCCAGTGCTTGAAAGCACGTCTTTTATCACAAATTTCACGTTTTATCTCGTCAAATACGACTCGCATAACTCATGTTGTGCATATGCTTTGCTCTGATGATTAAGTACTGAGCAGATATTTAAGCTACTCGCAAACTAATGATAGCGCGCGCCATTCCATCGCGAGCGCCATCACGAAGCACGTGACTTTGGGCTACTCTGGCCAATCAAATCGTGCGACGTTTTACACCTTCGAACCAATAGCCGGAGTACAACGAAGACGGGGCCGGGTTCGTTCCCCGGGATTGTGATATACGGCGAGGGCCACGGTTCACCTGGCGTGATTCACTTCTCGATTCTGGTCTAGGTGTGGGCTGTCCTTTAGCAGCTTCCTTCTCGATCATGTGGCTTCGATCCATCTTCCTGTGTTTGGCTCTTATGAGCAGCACCGCTTTCGCTACGAATACAAAGGGCAGCGTCTCGTTGCTGACTTCCACATTCGACAAGGTATTTCATATTCGTCTCTTCTTCCACCACCTGCAGAAACTTTGCCAATCTAGCTTTAAAAGTTTACGCTTTGGATAGTGGCGAAGCCAAGTGGGCTTTTCGAGACGGATGCACGTAACTTTCGCTTGCTGTTCCCAAACGGAAACGTTGCTGTTAAACCTGGTGCATTTTTTTTTTCCTTCAAAATTGAAGGGCGCTGATTTCGTTCGTTTTACTCTTCCAGATAGTTCCAAAGTTCAAGGTAACGCTGGTTAAGTTCGATGTCACCTACCCTTACGGAGAGAAGCACGATGAATTCGTCAAAGTCGCCGAGGAGTCTCAAAACACCCCCGATTTCTTGGTCGCCGAAGTTGGCGTTCAAGGTATGGCTCGTTCCTAGCATCTCCCGTTGAAACCGGAGTACAGTGGCGTGTTGCCGGAGGAAACTCTGCCCGTTCGGATCGCATTATCTTTGCCCGTTTTGTGCTTTCCCTTGCTGCACGCAGATTATGGCAACAAGGAAAACGCCGACCTGGCCGAGCGATTTGGAGTTAAAAAGGACGACTTCCCCGTGCTGAAGCTGTTCCTCGCCGGTCAGGAGGAGCCAGTGACTTTCTCGGGAGACTTTAAGGCTGACGAGATCAAAGCTTTCGTCAAAAAGAACTCCGGTAAGGTGGCTGTTACGATTCCTTACATGATGGAAGCGCACTCCTTATCGTTAATGCCAATTCTTCGACGCCAAAATAATTTGCGAGTGTTTCTGTATTGTATGGTGAGCCGCTGTCGACAGTCTAAGGCTGACGAGATCAAAGCTTTCGTCAAAAAGAACTCCGGTAAGGTGGCTGTTACGATTCCTTACATGATGGAAGCGCACTCCTTATCGTTAATGCCAATTCTTCGACGCCAAAATAATTTGCGAGTGTTTCTGTATTGGATGGTGAGCCGCTGTCGACAGTCTCTCGCGCAACTCAATCCACGTCATCACGACGCGCTGCATAAGCGTTAGTGCCGACCAGACAGCTCGTGACACTGCCTGCGTCTGGCTTAACCGGGAATTCACGACACTGCGGCGCTTCCTTTCGGTTGGTGTGGCGTTCCCCACTGTAGTACACGTGTGTAATTTAAACGAGTAGGCACCCGTATTTCGTTTCATATAATTGGCATAAATTCTATAGCAGCTTGGTAGACCATCTTGGCCGATATTATAGTGTTGCAGGCTTTTCTCTAAATACGATCTTGATTAGCTGTATTATCTGTCCATATTTTTTTTTCGATTTTTTCGGCTCGTAAGTGTGTAGCTTGCATGAAAAAAACTGATATGGTGCCCTTCTCTACGGTATCTCTGTTAGCGCCCCTGTTGTATTGGGGACATTAAACCATAACAATGCCTACTAGTTTGACCTAACATATACACATGTTGCTAGCTTTTATGCAATGCAGAAAACAGCTGCGAGCCCATTCAAGCCTATTCATACAGAAGCAGGGGGGCTCCCCTATTGTGTGCCTTTGACACTGATTGAATGAAAGCTGTAAGGAAAGTGTAGTTCACAATGGCCGAGCCCTATTCTAATACGCACTCTGTTCTTGTTTGGTTAGCGGACTTGAGCGCCAGGCATTGCTGCCTGCTTGGAATGTAGCACCTGACGTTGCCAGTACACAGATCAACAGTAATATTAAAAAAAGGGGCGGTGTCATCAAATTTGTGGCTTAAATTTTTCCTGCGGACATTTTTATTGGTGTCATACATGCTCTTATGTGTTCTCCTTATTTATATAGATTTCAGTTTTTGGGTGCAGAGTTCGGCACCTAGGCCACTGTGTAAAGAGTTTGAGTGCATGGGCTCGCAACACTGTGATGCACTTAGTGCTATATCATCTCTCTTACACACACATGCGAGCAACATGTACCTTTAACCCTCACGAAAATTCTGGAGAATATTAGCATGCACGATATTTAAGTGTAGCTTTCTTTAAGTACGGATTCGCCAGACTATGGTATCCACACCTTGTTATGCTTCGTGCAATCACAGTTATGGGTGCGAGTCTGTTTTTGTTTTCCCGAGTAATATTTGCGATAGTTATTAAACGCAATGCATTAGGGACCATGGTGCTGCAGAGAGAGAGAGAGAACACAACTTTATTCTTGATGCTGCGGAGAACTTTCACCTACAGAGAACTCGATAAGTTTCTGCCCCACATATCTGGCCTCTTGCATTGATGGCTATGGCAACCTGGTTTGCTTAAGCAAAGTGCAAGAATGAGCTAACCTTCTATAATGTCTTATTAATATGTTTGCATGATGATGTAATGCACTTTGCAAAATATGAGCAAGTTTGGCTGCTTTGCAACAAGATCACAAATTATGGGTATAGTTCACAGCCAATGCTCATCTCGTGGATTAATTGTTGCAATAGAACTGTGGGTCGCCGCTGGTTGCACGCTTAATGGGGTCTAACGACGCTAAAACTTGTCTTGTACTTCCTATGCAATGCAGTCTGTTATTGCAATAGTGATTAGTCTCCATCGTGACAATGAGCGTTTAGGCACACTTTTGATGCAAATTAAAATTTTAAATGTTTGCTATGTTTAACACTTTGTGCTCAGCATACTTGCATACTGAGGAAACCTACAGCAGGCTCTTTATAGCTTCATAACTTGATGTCACTACTCCTTTAAGTTTCAGACGTTAAATGTGCTCTTGTTTCCATCCCTGCTTTGTGGCACTTGTTGTGCAATGATCACGTTATACCTTCACAGTTTAAAAGGAATCTCTTAAAAACAGAGCTACCCAGTGATGCGGTGACAGTGCGCTTGCACTAAATATGAATTGCTTCCTTGTGTTTGGTTTCTCTTAGCCATTCCTAAAATTTCAAAAAAAAAAATGCCGCTTCACCACGGTGGTCTAGTCTTTACTCGGCTGCTGACCCGCAGGCCATGTGATCAAATCCCAGCTGTGGCGGCTGCATTTCCGATGGAGGCAGAAATGTTGTAGGCCCGTGTACTCGGATTTGAGTGCACGTTAAAGAACCCCAGGTGGTTGCAATTTCCGGAGCCCTCCACTACGGCGTATCTCATAATCGCGTATTGGTTTGGGGACGTTAAACCCCATAAATCAATCAATCATGCAAAAAAAAGAGCTGGCAGCCATCAGAGCCACTGCTTCTACATAGTGTGCACTCGTACTTGATTTCTCGGTCATTGATAACGTTCAGAGCATCAGCGAGTGCTGATATCGGCACTTGTGTTATCAGCAAGTGCTCATAAACGCTGTCGTTTTCGCTAGTCTTGCATAGACATTTATCGATTAATCGTCTAATCTTTTGAGACATATTGTTGGACAAAAGTTAGTAGACCTTGTAGTCGATAGTTTTCGGCATGACTCTCTAGCTTTAATTTCCCTTTGCTGTTAGCTCTTCATGTAACATCTGAACTCTTTCCCCTCAAGTATGTGAGTGGCGCCTGGCTTTTCTCTTAATTTTGGAGTGCATGCCTCGTGTTACTTGTACATGATTTCATGTCTGCGCTGCTTCTTGCACAGGTATCAAGCTGCAGTTGAAACACTGTCTTCCCAAGTTTGACGAGCTGGCCACCAAGTTTATGAAGGAAGAAGACAAGACCAAGCAGGAGGCTGTCCTGGCCGAGGCAAAGAAACTTCAGGAGTCGCTCGAAAAAGAGGCTGACAAGAAATCCGCAGACGTCTACATCAAGATGATGCAGAAGGTGTTGGAGCGTGGCAAGGGCTTCATCGACAGCGAGACTGAGCGTGTGAAGAACATCCGCAACGGCAAGATCACCCCAGCAAAGAAGGAAGAGCTCCAGGGTCGTCTCAACATCATCGGTTCCTTCGTGAAAGACGAGTTATGAGAAAGTTGTTACGTGGTGCATTAAGCGACCATGGGTTTACTTTCGCAAGCGTTCTCCATTTCATAGTCTCCCAGAGTGCTGGACTTCTTCATGTCATAAACACTTTGAAAGGGCATGAAAGCAATCGTTCTTCAAAGAAGAGGACTGCTTCTCTCGCCATTCATCGGTTTTTCTTCCATTTTTCTCAGTGGCTGCTAGTCTAGTTTTTTGTACTTCCGCTGGATGAGAGAGTGCAAGTTCTTTTTTTACTCTGCTACAAAGTTTTGTTGAACAAGTCATTTTTTTTTCATTATCACCATAGACCAATTTGTTTTTCAGGGAAAGGCAAATAAAGTTTTTTGTTCATTAAAGGTTTGTCCCGTGTGTTTCAAGCTTGCTAAAGACACTACTTGGAGTCGCTGGTTTGTGAGCTGCATATTAAGCCACATGCTTACTAGGCAAATGCTGTATTGTTCCGCAATGCAGGCTTTCATATTGTGATGTTGCAATGCATGCTCTCAGGAGAGCATGCATTGAATGCATGCATGCTAAATGAGGTTTTTAAAATATTAAACGGTATATTATTTGGTCCATCCCAAGACTTTCTCATAAATTTCCCTGGTGAAGTATTTAATGCAACGATCAATGAGTGAGGTCTGTGCATTCTAAATTATTCATGCAGTCCAAGCCTTCATAGAGCTTATGAAAGTGCAGCTCTATAAAACCACTGAGTACAGTTTTCTTAAAAGCGTTGTAGCACCCGGCACGCTGGAGAACTCGAGTCCATGTACCAAGCATCTAAACTCTCTGAATCCCTCATTCATATTTCACGACCTTCACTAATGAATTGCATTTGAGCTGCATGCGAGTTTCAAGAGTGCTGTGAAAATGCCTAGGGACTACTCCACAGTGGTTGACGCCAGATTCCCACGAGCTGCGTTAATTTTACCTGCATCAGCAGAGTAAAAAACGTTATTGTGAAGGAGCACATGCTTTTTAAGTATCGTCTTTGCTCCCGGAACATGTTATTTGTCTGGAGTGGTATTCAATACCCAACTTGTAAGGGAAGTACAGAGACGAGAGAATGACGGAGAAGTAGACAGAAACACACCCAAAAAAGAATTAATGGCAAGACAGAGGACGCTAGGGCAACAAAAGAAAAAAAAAAAGTGCGGCAGATATTATATGCCATGAGAATTGATGTTATGCGAAGCATGTGAAGAGAATGCGACTGTGTTATTTTTAGTACCAACAGCAGCAACAATACCGTGTTATTTTTAGTACCAACAGCAGCAACAATACCATCAGCAGCGTGGGTATTGCCAACACCAGACGTGGTAAGCTGATATGTAACGCTTGTGCTTGCTGGAATGACAGACTTGAATGGTGCTATGCAGACAAACTTCAATGGATGGCACTAAACTACAATTCATGTAACCCCGATGTGACACCTGTGTCATAGGAGTACATGTGTAATCTTTATAAAATTAGATGCCAGCACTGACTTAGTGACTTTGCTCCAACATTATGATTGTACCACTGTTGCGGATTGGGCCCTTCCCTTCAGATTCCATCCATACTGGGGAATTGCAACTTGCCGGGCGAAGCTCCTTATAGAGGCGCCTGTTCGTCCCTCGTAGCCGTTGTAGTAGAATGATTAATTATAGCCCATTCCCACTCCTGGAATAACCAGGCAGATTGATTTCATTCCTACAATTCCTCAACCTAGGAAAGGTACGTCTTGATAGCATTAACGAGCTAAGAATGATTATAACAGCGTAAAGCTGATGTCATCAGATGCATAAGAACTGCACAACTACCTTAAACACATTACTAGGGTCGACGGATAGTAGCTTGGTGATATCACGTGCAGTACAACCACACTACTAGTTCCCATAGGGGCAGTTCTGCGGCTACCTATGGTATTTGCATGGTCAGCATAACCTTAAAAAAGCATTTTAGTAAACAGTTGACAATGCATACATTTACTTGTTTTGAGCGTATTTCACTACCTCCGCCGTATCTCTTTACTACAGCCAATAACTAGAAGAGCTTGAAACTTGTGCCGTTACTAAGCAGGAATGCTTTTTTGGTATCCTTAACAAGTCTCTCGTACACACCACTGTATATCTTGCTGTTCTCGTGACACTCATAAGAAAAATTTACAAAAATCTTTGAAAAATCAAATTTACAAAATTTCGTCCATTACTTTGGAATAAAAATTACGTGCTACGTGATGACACACATCACGCCACTTCCTACACTGCGGACTCGTCGGTTCACGCGTAATAAACCTCGCGCGCAACCAAGGTACGCGTTGAAGCATGTCTGCACAAGCCACCTACAAGACCTACGCCAGCCATCGCTTCAAACAAATCTTCCAGCGCTCACCAGAGCACCTGCGTTTGCACCGTTCAAACAGTCATGCCACCCTTAAGCAGCGCTGCTCCATCGCATCCCATCAGGATTTTCTTCGGGGAGATGGTCCAATTTTTCATTAACGCTCTAGCATTTAGATTACAAAAAGCTGTTTTTGCTGCTCCTGGGTAGATACGAACTGCCAAATGCCTGTGGCGCATACCCGAATACTTCACATGCTCGTATACCAAGGCAACCCATATGCATACCCATGGTATACGGGTATGTGCCACACGTGTCTGAAGGAAAGGGTTTGATGACGTACGCAATGGGATTTTCATGTTATCTATGTCGTGACTAGCCAGACACATTCGTCAAACCCTCTGGATTTCTCGTACTAATTTTGGTCTAACCCAAGTTAAGGAGGTAATCGTGAGAGCTGGATGGATAGATGCGTCGATAGGAATGCTCAAAGTGGCCGCAGTCCACAAAAAGAAATGCTTCGCATTTAAAACAAGAGCAACAAGGCAGCCCACCCAGCTCCGCTCTTCCTCAGCATCACTAGTATGTAGCTGCCTTTTTTACTTCTGCCCCATTCAATGTGTGGCTGGCACTGCTGAGAACCAAAGCAGCGTCGTTGAGCTCTATAGAGCAACATCTTGGCCACCAAACTGCTATTATAGGTAGGCAAATTCGTACAACTGTGAAAATATGTGTGATGTATCAACAGTGCTGTTGGATCGAAATGCGAAAATTTATTGCCGAATAATCTGCATATGAGGATGCAGATATGGTCACTCACCAAATGAAAGTGTAAAAACACGAGACATTTCGGGACCCATACGGAACATCTCTTCTGTTTTTTCACCTTGACCTGGTCACTGACCGCATCTGTGTCCTGATCATGACAGCTGACCAGACGAACTTTCTTCCAACTCTTGACTAGTAATCTGCATAGTTTCATTTTCAATTTCTTCAGTTTGTGTCATGTCGACACAATTTCAACACAAACACTTACATCAGAGCAAACATCACCAGCAACAGCCAAGCTATATGATGTAGCTACCTTGACTAATAAGCTGTCGTTATACAAGTTTTGATTTCAGATTTGAATTCACAAATACCCTACACAGCTGCTTTGCGTAATGCAGCTTTGAACAAACTGCATCGCATCATTGCTTTGCATGCAAGCTGCTGGGTGAAGGCAGCTCGGTTGCTGACCCGTGAAATGGCTGAACAGGAAACTGCAGCATGTAGAACAGCTGCACAGGAAACCATTGTGCACTCTAACAGGTCTGAAGTTGTCATGTGCTCAGAGGAAGTGTACATTTATTTAGGATGCAGCATGCCAGCATCTCAGACTGCTCTTCTGGCACTGTGAACCCAACACTGAACAAAGAAAAAAAAAGTGTGCTGCAGATATCAGACTACATGAGTGTGTTGGTACTGAACATTACACATTAGCCCTGTTCCATGAATTGTGGAAAGGTAATTAGAAAAATTATTTTCCTGGCTTTTTTTTTAAACAGCCAGATGAAGAAGAGCATATGCCAATATGTATTTTCAGATTTATGGCGACTGTTTAATGAAGATACAGGTTTCTGCCAAGCATGGCACACCATGCAGACCATACAAGTGATACTGTGATGCGCGACGTTGCTGCCACGACTGAAAAACAAAACCTCACCGATTTTGCTCCTTTTAGCATGATGTGTGGAACAAAGCAAAGCAACTGCTTTCTCTATTCAGGCATACCGCAACTGAATGTTCCTGTGATGCATGTGACCACCAAAAATTATATACCTTGCTTTACTTCCCTGCCCAAATCACCAATCCCCGACATGCAGTTGGGAGCGTCAGTTGCTGAGAAAATCGAGAGCTAAACATTGATTTGGACTGGTCAAACCTCACAATTTTTTTTTCTTGTACCCACACTAATAATGTAACAAAAAATTGCCCGGTAATGTTGCTGGCGCCTCAGACTTTCATGAAAGATCTAACAACCACAGCACATATTCTGCACGACCGAGTTGTGCGTGATCTCAAGGGCTGTGCTTTATTTATGCCTGTATTGTGCAGCACAACATGGATGGCAGAAAATTGCGCATACCGATTTTCGGTTAACACAAGTAGCAGGAAGCATTAACTTTTAAGGTCACGAGAATTAGTATGCTAAAATAACTTTTTCTTGCTTCTGGAGCAAAAGAAAAAGTTCAAAGAGAAAAATTTCAATCATATTCCATATGACAAAGTTGCAGGTGCACTATAAAATCTATTCAACATCTTTATGCTGCTTTAAGGATGGCAGAGCTTCATGTTAAATAACTATGGGAATTACTCTGACAGTGTCACATTCTCAACTTGGTCTCTTGCACACACAATAAAAAAAAATGTAATTGGTATATGCAAAATGTGGGTTGCTATGCAATATAGAGGGTTATAGGAGTGCACCAACACCAATGCCACCTTTTTTTTAGTGAAGACAGAGGTATGCGCCCAGTGTGCCCAGGATAACACAACACACTCAACTTGTTTTGCAGTCAAGTCATTCAAAGAACTTTATTCATAAATTGTCCTGAGGAGCCGATGGCCTTCAATAGGGCGGGTCGGCTGTAGGCCACACCTACGTAGCAATAGAAAGGGCATGCCCCTCCCTCAATTTTCAGGCCCTCTGGACAGCCTAGATTCTGACCTCCTGTTCCGAGCTGGTCATTGCCATCCCCGAGGCGTCCTTTGTTCCCAAGAGGTTCGCCATTATGCAGCGTTGTGCACAGCCAAATCATGTGCAATAACGTGCATAGTCTCTCATCGCAGTGAGGCTTTATGCTGTCAATAACCTTGCTGTAAACTAAGGGCAATGGGTAAGTACCAGTTTGCAGCATTTTTCAAGAGATTGACTGGGCCCTCAAGAGTTGCGGGAACCTACGCGTGGCCAATCGATAATCGTTACATATTTTGTTAAAGGTGAGGGGGAAATCAAGCTGCTAATGCTTTCCCTCAAATCAGAGGCCGAATGCCCATCACGGTGGGACAGCGCACATGTGCAAACTGATAGGCATTGGGGATAACAGGGCAGACATCCTTGCCCATGTGGGCAGGAAACCAGGTGACGTGACCATCGATTGCAGTGCAAATTGGACTTTTGGCAAGAATATGGGCCACTTGCTCACACACTGACCACGTCATCAATGCTCATGCAGCAGCCCGAGGGCAGTGAAAATGTGCATATGCGTAGGAATTGCCACAGCCAGTGGTATAGCAGCCTGCTCAGCCCTGGCCGGCTTGGTGCCTCAAAGAGATGCTGCCGTGAGGAGTTTACCATGAAAGTCAGTGAGCGCAACCACGAAATTGGTTGTTCCAGTCAGTAACTTTAGTATGCGTCAACAAATGCCAGAAGTTCAGGGGTGGCAGCAACGGAACTGAGGAGCAACCCAGGATCTACATTGTAGAGTGGGTGAACGTTTCTAGGAATTTGTGATGCCATAATATGCTCCCTAAATTTAGCAGGGAGTCACATCCTTTTGTCAGCTGCCGAAGTGTGCTTGCAGCCCAAAACTCCAGGATACGCCTGTCAGCTTTGGAAGAGGAGAGTTTCGTAGCCTGAGCCGTTTGTTGAGCTTCTACAATCTCGTGTTAAATATAATGTGCATACCAAGGGGATTAGAGATTTTCCTCATTAGTGACTTATTTTGCAAGAGGCCATCCCCTAAATGACCCAGAACTGTCACTACCCCTTTATGGCAAGTTTGCAACCATGTTGCACCGAGTTTTCAAACAATCCAGATGAGAAAAGATTGCTTGATAGAACTTCCGATATTTACGCATGAATGATTTGCACCTAAAGTTACTTGCAATGCTAAGGGCTTTTTGTTGGCAGGTCTTTAATCTTTTTAAATAACGGGTATCCCAGCATTACATCCAGGTTTGTTCTATAGATGGGGCACAACAGCCGAAATAGAATTTGGAGCAGATTACAGGAAATAAAACTACTATTTGCTATCACGAAGGACCAAATTTGGACCAGTATAAAACAGAAGGCTTACAAAGTACTATGTTAAAACCATTCAAGATCACCTAAATCGTGCAGAGTAAACATGAGCACAGCTATTCCAATAAAGCTAGTATTTTGAGCCATACCACTGATCAAACAAGGATGAAGTCCACATTTGAATTTTTCACCTCTGTCAAATCCTTTGACAGAATTTATGAATTCAAATGTAGATCTGCCAAGCTGATGACCTTGAAATTCAAGGGATTTGTGGAACTGAGGAGTGAGGGCAGTAGAAGGATCATATACTGCTCCAAACGATTGCCTGCAACTTTTTCAGACGTCAGCGATCACACCAGTGCTCGCAATTATGCGGTGGTATATGCGCACGAGTAGTTGAACTGCCCCTTACAAATCATAATACGTCTTCCACACAGCATTGGTGTACTGCGGCGTAAGTGCTATAAGCAGCGTTCAGCAGGGGTTAAAACAAGGCCAAGATATTCTCGAACACTGCTACGCCCTCCTTTGTTTCTGTATTTTTCAGGGGGGGGGGGGGCAGAACATTTCTGCTTGCTTGCAAGGCGCACTCTCATTGGTCTGACGACAGCACTGGATATCTATCGCCAGGACAATGCAATTAACGAAACTTCAAGACAGAAAAATGTTTTCAGTGCCGCTGCTATGGCGACCAACATGCTCACCGGCGTTCGCAGCACGTCGACTTTGTTTCCACGGGAAAACGCAGTATGCGTTAACAGCTCTATTCTGCTAACATGCCATAGCTGCTTTTTCCCGACAAAAAAATCCACATTTTCTGTGAAGCATTGGTAGCTACGGCAACGCATTATTGTCTCCAAGTTGCAATGTGCCGCTGATAAGTATCCACAGCGGTCAGCGGACCAATGTGCGCACGGCTGTTGCTTTATCTGGTCGACAGAGTCGTGAATGCCCTGACCTATTGGGGTTAAGGTTATCGCACTTTAAGGTTAGAGTCTGCAAGCTTGGATCGACTGACGACGCGAACTTCAGGTGGGCAACGTGGTCTCAATTTTATAGCTGAAATTAGCGCAACTGAAAACATTTTGAGAAAGATCTCACAATATTGATTTCACAAGCCTCCAAGCACCAAAGCATTGTATGCTGTATCACTCAAACCATCTAAGCTTTACTGCATACAGGTGGAATGCTGGTGAATCGTTCCATGCTTCAAATAAAGCAAGGAGGCACATATCCAAAAGCCATTTAATAGATGCTAATACATGTGGTGTTCCACAAGAACTACATATGCTGCAGTATTTACAGTGAAAAAATGACAATAATACACCGTCCGGCCAACAGAGCACGGCTGACAGCTTCACAGAATGCGTCACAAAAATGCTGGTGCGTTTTCGATGCCTATTCTGTCATTCGCTAGAGTCCTCGTGTCACGATGTGATGGATGTGTTCAACCCCAGTCACAGGCAACATGTCAGCAACCAACACTCGCCAGTCACTCCAATCAGCAATTACACAACACAATCAGCACACACATACAAGATGACACAATCACAAATATCTGCAGACAGCAATTGATTGAAAGAATGACGATGATAACGGAAGCGACCTCGTTGGCCATATCGCGGTATATGATCATCTAGGATTTGGTGTCTTAGACACAACACGCATTAAATGTATAGATTGCATGCTTTCAAAAATAGCCTCGAGACAGGTTTAACTTTGTCCAACATAACCCCAACACAATTGCAAATGGCGATAAACCCAGCATGCCATGTCATCAGGGGGTGTGCAGCATTATAATTTCACGGACATGAAGAGTGCACCAAAATCTGCCCACACAATGTGCAAGCCTTCTGCTGCAAAGAACTAGAATTCCCGTCAGCATAGAGTTACACTGCAAACAATAGGATAACTAAACCCAGGAAGCATAGAAATTACGCATAAAGTGTCGCATGCACTCAATAAGCTTTACAATAAAAAAAAAAAGCATTCGAAAATTCGACATAAGCAAGTGACAGTAAAGCAAAGGACTGGTAATCCACATGCATTGCAAAGAAAACATTGCCGACAGCCTTGATGCCAGTCTCAAACTGAAGCAAGTCGTGATGCAATAACCAAAACTTCCTCCGATGCAAAAGTGTCGTCAATTTCCTTTTTTGTAAAATTCACTTACATGAGCTACGCTCACGCATCTCACAGCCTCTGCACGCTAACACCATAAGTACTAGCACAACTTCTCACAGTTAATCCCACCAGCGTACCGAAAAAGTATTTCAACGGGAACACTTTTCTTCAAGAACTCACAGGCCATTGTATTAACCGCGAGAAAGGCAACAACGCTAAACCCACAAAAAAGGTACTTTCGTGTGGGGTCTCACATGACCCCATCAACCACTGTGCTAAGCAGGACGATTCAGTAAATGTCCCAAGTGGGGAAGTTTGACGTCAGCTCCTGTCCTTTCCATTTCAGCAGACTTATATGCTTTACAGAAATCTAGGAACTCTCTGGCAATGCACTAACAGAAAAAAAAAAAAAAACAGAAGCCTCAACACCCCACGACATTTTGGGCGTTTTGGTGCTTTGAAAAGTCTGACTACTCGAGGACGAGCCCAGGACCGACTCGTCTCGGCCATGAACGAGACGTGGTCCCTGCAATGCGGAAAAAAGGCAACAGTCAATCGACCGGCAGTACACGACACGCTACAAGAGCACGGGGCAGCTTTTTCGCTTCACTTTTTGGGGGAGTCTGTTGATTCCGAGAGACTTCTTTCGGATTCCGTCACGGCGCTGTCGTTGCCCGCGTTGTGCTCCTTTGTCTTCTCCTTGATATCCAGGGCCTCTAGCTCCTTTGTCGGCACTTCACATTCGGAAGTGGCTTCTAAACACAAGACAAGCGTGAAAAAGGCAAGACAATGTTAACCAAATGATGGAACCACCAAGGGTTGGACAGTTGCAACAGTTCTGTCATTTGCATAAAACCTAGACACAAGAGCCACAAGCTTGCTAATCTAACAAGGCTTCTTTATTGTAAAGCAACAGTTCGATTTAGTTTCAAAGCACTACCGATAATCAGGTATCTTCCATCATCACATTGGCATAGACTTGGTGTCATCATCCTTTGTTAGAGTCTTCTTGACTGTAAATGTTTGCCTTTTTTTCTTTACTCTGCCTATTAGCCATGTTCGACCAGTGAAACTCGCTTACCAACCTTAAAACTCTAATAAATGTTTATAATTTTTTTATCTGTCTTGTACAGTTTGAACACATTAACCATAGCTGGTTTCAGAAGAAACACAAAATAGCATACCAATATAACTTTTCCACCTACAAGATGATATAAACACAAGAGCTAGGCAAACATTGCCCACCTTTGCTTTCCTTGAGAAGCTCAATTTGCATTTTCTTGGCTTCTTCAAACTTTTCCTTGAATTTCTGGGCATCTGAAAAAAAAAAAAAAAATTAGAACAGGCAGAAGAGCTTTCAAGAACGCCGCACAAGCCATTCATTGCAGCAAACGATTTAATTTGTGAAACAAGTCCCCAGGGAACAGATCAGCATTTGAGAGAGAGCCAACACTCCACGATAGCTTTCGTTTTTCCCCTCTCTCTCTTCGCGTGCGACATTGAAAGGATTGATTGTATATGTGCGGTTTAACGTCCCAAAACCACCATTTGATTATGAGAGAAGTCGTAATGAAGGGCTCCGGAAATTTCGACCACCTGGGGTTTTTTAACGTGCACCCCAATCTGAGCAGCACACGGCAGCGTTGAAAGGGGAAGGGTCTCTACGTGGCAGGGGCGGAAAAGAAAGAAGCATGGCACAGGCGCATTGCAGATTGGCATTTGAGAGAGAGCAAACATTCTGCCGAAGCCTTTTCTTCTTTTCCTTCGCGCGCAGCGGTGAGGTGTCGGAGGTGCCGCCGCGGGATTGGGCGTGGTGCTGACAGCATTTTCGGAGCGCGGTATGGTCGAATTAAGGGGGGACGTGCCTCTCGGAACGAACTTTCTTGTTTCTAGTTAGATCTTGATGAAAATTGGCACAGAGACTAAGAATGACCTCATAATGCTTCCATAAAAATTTCAAGATGATATCATGAAAACTTTCTGAGAAACAAATAATTTCATTACTGGACCTCGTGGAGCGGCTGGAGAGTTTAAAAAATGACATAGAAAGTTGGTAAACACTGTGTGCAGAGGTGAATGTATGCTGTAGGGGGCTGCGTTTTCAAAATATTTTTTTTGCAACACTAAAATTTGTAGTTCATGTTTTCTCCACTGATACTTCAATGAGCACATTTGCACTACAAACAAGAAACCCTACCAAAAATTTTTAAAAGACTAAATTTTAAAAATAAGAATGCAGCCCCCTGAAGCACAGTTGAAGGAGCATTACAATAAAAAAAAAACAGAATCAAAATCGGTCAAGTAGTTGCGAAGATATCTGCTCCACGAGCTGAGCAACATGCCAAAAAAAAAACAGTATTGAGAAAACAAGGTTCAAAGTCTTGAGTCACGGTTTACATGCCTAATAGGCACCAGGGTTGTAGTCGTTAGTGTCCTTTGCAGTGCGATGTCGCTTGGCCATCTGACCTTTAGCCTGATGAGCTTTCGCAGCCTTTTTTTTCCGCATGGCATCTTTTTCGGCTGCTCTACGAAGTGCATGGCGTCCAGGTTGGAGACCAAGAGATGTGCAAAGTTGGGTGTAGGCATGGAGGTTCCCAGCATTATACCTACAGATTGCTTCACTGACAGCAGTTTCTGCGGCTATCAATGAAGCATGCTCTTCTTTGGGCAGAATTGACCAAATAATTGAGTGCAGGCTTTCGGCAGCATTTTGAGTTTTTTTGCCCTGGCACCGCGCAAGAAGCTGTGGGTCCGAAAGTCGCTGGTACACAGGCAGCAGGGCAGCGGCAACGTGTCGTCCCAGGTGGCACGTATAGGGTGGCTGCGGTTCACTGCTAAGCTTCTGCAGCCCAGTGTCTGCACCAGCTATCAGGACCTGGTGGGCACAGTTCGTGGTGTTGATCCTGGTCAGTCGAAGTGGTGTGGTAGAATGTAGCCATGACCGCTCGCTGCATATCCTTTACTTCAGCATGCTGCCTAAGGGCTTGGCCATAATAGTCAGTTGCTTGATCAAATTTTGTGTAAGGCCACCGTTTCCGCCAATAGGTTGGTCTTTCTTGCTCTTTGTGACGATGGCCCGCAGGGCTGTGCCCATCCTCTTTTTAACATGATTGATACAATCTTCTTTCTTCAGGGGTATAAAACCGGAAGTCTGGTCCTGACACAGAGCTAAGAAAGTGCGGCTGTCGCCATCGCAAACGATGGTTGTGTAGCGCAGGTCATTTTTTTTTAGTGAGCGCCGAAACAGTATGAGGGCCGCTTCGACTTCCATTTGGCCCGAGTTTGCCTCTGTGTTTTTCTGGCAAACGTGTGCTTCCTTCCATTCACTGTAGCCGTCGTCGCCTTCTTTGGGGCCCACAGCACATCCATGACAGTAATTGGACAGGACAACACTGTCAAGCACTAATCCGGTGTAGAATTCAATGACCGTGCCCACGCCGATGTGGGACGCGTGGCCGCGTGTCATCCACGTCCCGTCGTACACCACCGTGACATTCTTGGTGGGTGTTCCCCCCATATGGCTGTACACATTGCGAACGGCTGCAACAGCGTCGCAAAACACACGTGCTGCGGCTGCTGCGCCAGCAGGCCGAAATTCCCCCTTGAGATGCCTTTGAAAAGTCTTGTGGTGAATTCCCCTATGTGATACATTGATCACAGACTAAAAATCACTGAGTGCAGCTGATCCCTTTCTAATAGTTTTTATAGCTTGCATGGCCCGAATATTTACTTCAAATGACTTGCTGTTTTCCACTCGCGGCGACGACCACGCATTTTTCGCGTCCGCGTCGCAAGCAGTGCAGGTGAGCACCATCTTTACCGCTAACCCGTGCTTAGTTCCGTGCTTCATCTTGAGTCCCTGCTCTTTGCACTGCGGGCACAGGGCACTGCCAAACAGACCATTCAGGGCCGCGCGTTGCACGAGGAAAAACTCATCTTCGTCTTCCGTTTCGATGTCGCTCTCGTCCCCTTGGTCCATCAGTGACATCTTGCGCTCCGTCGCAGACACTGCTCTTAGGGACTCCTGAACAGCCGCGGCGCGTTCGCGAGATACCTCCGCTGACACGAAACGAGGCTCTAATCGGGCCCGAATCGCGCTACTGGTGGTGCTGGTAGACGGCCTCGCATCCTCGCGCGAAGTACTTGGCTGAGCATCCGCGATGTCTACATCCTCGCGCGAAGTGCTAGGCTTAGCATCCGCGGCGTCTACATCCTGGCGCGAAGTGCTAGGCTTAGCATCCGCGATGTCTGCAGCCTGCGCGGAACGACGAACGGATGTTTCCTCAGACAGCACAAAGCACTGCTCCACAGGCATAAGAACAGTTTCGTCGATGCTCGCGGACGATGCTCCGTGCGTGCTTGTGCTCGGCTGCGAGTCCTCGTCGTGCCGCACGCCGTCGTCACTGCTCGCAGAAGTTGCCGGACTGAATTTCTTTTTCACGATCAGCGGCTTCGGCTTACGAGCACCAAATCGCTGCGCAGTCTTGCGTTTATTCTTGAACGATCGCCGGTCCATGATCGCATACGGGAACCGATCTCAAAACTGCAATGCGCCAAACTGGATAACAACGTTTTTCTCCTTTCACGAGCGCCGGTCTTATCGCAGCGCGATGCGATCTCGAAACCACGCCGCGACGAGTTGAAAACACATGCAGTAAGCGGCCCGTCAGCGCTGTCAGCGCGTAGAGCAGACGACCTTCGCGCCGATTGCTACAAGCGACCGCACGGGCGACCAATGCGGAGCCGCCGTACAGTCACGTGACACGCGTCGCCAATCGGAAACTGTTGTGATACCTTTACACTTTGGCTTGCTGTGGGCTTGCTCTTGCCTGGTTCAGCCGGCCGAGGCGGCAAATTTGAAAGGGAAGAATCGCGCTATCCATAGAGACAAAGATGGCGGCGCTAGGTTACGTGGTTGCGGAGATATCGCGGTTCGAAAAACGCCGGTTCTTTCGCAATTTCCATGAAATTCATCGCCACCCTAGCTTCGATAAAAGTTTTTTATGTCATTTCTACGCTGTTTTCAGGGACAAAACTTCGAAATTAGATATAAAAGGGGTCACAGAATGTGAAAATGAGATTTTCAGAAAATCGATTTTCTGGCCAAATTTCGCGATGCAAAAGCCGCGTCCCCCCTTAACCGTCGCGAGTGCTTGCGTATTCGAGTTATAGGACTTTTTCGCCCATTGAAATACACATAGCTTTGACGGGACCACAGCGACAGTTCTAACTAATCGGCAGTTCGAACTAAGCGTGTTCGAATTAATGAGATACGACTATAACAGTGGCACGAACAGCGCTTCATCGGAGTTACTTTTCAGGGATCTGAAAGACAATCTCACCACCGTCCAACCAGTCCAACTCAGTGAAAACCCCCTGGAAACTTCAGAATAAGGCCCGCTGTAATCAATCTAACAAATATTTGTCTTTTTTTCACCATCATCAGTGTGTTATAGTTTCCAAATTTTTTCGTTAGTACCGCCGGTGCAGGTAACGGGTGGCTTCTGAGCTACTTTAGCAGGTCAGGCCACAGACGTCAAGCAACGAACAAGAAAGAGACGTAGATCAGACCTAGCCGCAGAAGCAACTGACAAACTCAAATGCCAAAAGTGAACGTCAGGCAAGTTTGTGCTGCAGCTCTTGTGATTCTGTCTTTGTCCCTTTAGTGCATGCAGCTATCTCAGACATCACACCAATCCGACTCCAAGTGTGGCTTGGCTCGGCTTGCAGTTTGATTGTTGCCATTCAATGGATAGCTGGCTGGCTAAAGCTGAAAACCGACTGTTACTTGGAGCCAAAACACATAGCCTTCAATATTGGAAACTGCGATTTTTGCATTCACTTTTACACTGGCCCGACCTCCAGGACCAATGCAACCATGCGATGGTGGCAACCTAGCGAAATTAGTACAAAAAACACCTTTTACAGCTGGTAATGGCATTGGTTGCCACACGTGATCAGGCAGCCGGAGGCCGAAAAATAGAACGCCACATTGCGGGGTATCCGAAATTTTGGTCGTGAGTTTGCATCACTTCAATGGGACAACAAAAGAGGCAGCGCCGCAAGAGCCCAAATAATTGGGTGTGTCCGAATTTCGCGCGTCCGAATAAAGGTTCAATGACTACAGTGGAATACTAGACAGGCTAAAAACTTCCAATAAGCAGCACCAACAATTGGAGGCAGTCAAACAGACACTCACTCTCTACACTTCCAAACCGTAATGCTAGCAGTTCTGGCTTTGGCTCCTCATCTGCAAAGTCAGCTAAAGTGCTCCAGACCCAGGCTTTGTCGCTGCCGTGGCTCGGCTTTAGCTCCATGCCAGGGTGCACTGCAACAACACAGTTAGATTCACAGATGAAGAGCACTCTTAAATAATAACACTCGTTTCATATTAGGCAGGCATGTGCAAACCATTTGAGTACTGTAAATATTGGAATTCGCTTCAGCACCAGTTACTATTTGAAATGAACTAACTGGCATGTAATAGACAGACAAGTCTCTGTAAAGGTGGTTTCACTGCAGCCTAGTAATGATATGCTATGAAAATACTTATTTAGAAAATAATTCACACTGCAGTGAAGCTTAACTTTAATGTTAAATAAAAATTCTATCTATTCACATCATTATGAGACCAAACAATCATGCCAAGGAAAGTATAGGGGATGTTATTAGATGTAACTGTGTTGTCAATGTGAAGGAAAAAAAAATGGACAAAAAGATCGCTTTCCAACTAAGAGGACTTTTACAAAACCCTTGTGAACTGCTCCGTTTCATAATCGAAACTTGCAACCAGCGCTTTCAGAAGCGTCGCCGCGTGCCTGCGCTGGGCTACCCAAGCTTTTAGGATTACCTTTACGTCGGAATTATGAGAGTTTCCATAGGTTAAATATCAAGTTCCCAGCATTAAATACTCATAGAGATGCAGATCACATGCTGCAATATCCACATTCAAGAACAGTGGAATGGGTTCTAGCATTTCACGTGTTAGAACGAGGAAATCAGTCACGCAAGGAAAAAAATTAACGTCTGTTACCATGATATAAGTTCTCATTCACGCCAAAGCTTTATCTACTTCCGAAAACCACTTCATATTCCCTACGAGATGATGTTTTTGTGCGACTTTCGGACAGAATTTGTTAAAACTTCTGCTTTGGCTACCCACGTACGCGAACGCTTGCACGTTGGTAATCCTTACCATAGTGGTTGGCGCACACCTTGAAGGTCTTGTCGCGGCGCATGAGAATGCGGCAGTGGCCAGCTTTGTTGCAGAGGATCTTCACCTCGCCTGTGCCCCGCTCTTTCCACTCAGGTGCCTCGTTGGGTGCCGTGACATACCTGTATAGCTTGCCCCGCCTGCGCAGATTGCCACCACACACAGGACGCTGCTTCAAGAAAGCGATTCTGTGCCTTATTCATATTCGAAAACTTCTTAAAACATTACAGTAGACAGGACACCTGAAACAACAGGACAGGCCACCTTGAACCTGAATGCGTACCAAATGGCCCACTTATAAAATCAAGGCAAGTTTGTAGATTTAACAATGAAGTCGAGAAGACAGATGCACACATGAAGTATACACATGTCTGTGTTTCTTTATTTTATTCATGCAGTTAAACAATTTTCTGAACGACTTGTAGACTTCGATGTCTTACCGCATGGCTTGCCTTGCCTGAGCAGTAAACACATTGTTTATACCACGGATGCATCGGTATACTGGAATTTGGTATCTCGCACCGCTGAGTTTTACCAGCAAATTAAAACAAACACACCTGAGGAACAGAGTAAGCCCTATACATGCCATGTATTTTAGGCAAAGTTTATGTAGCTTTTTTTCCATAACCACAAGAGCTACAGTAATCATTTTACTATCATTGTGATCATGAGCCGTTCCTCTTCTTACTGAAGAAGATTTAGCACTGAAAATGGTAATGCTCAATTTTTCTAAATGTTTTACTTCAGGTACCCAATTATCACTTGATAATAGCTACTATTAGATGTGTTGCAGAAGAGTACTTCCTCACACAACAATTCTGCTTCAGAATATTCCCTATTACGTTATCTAAATACTGGCTGAAATCTAAGATTCTAGATACTGAGAAAAATGAACTACAGTAAAAAAAAGCATGTCTTGAGATAATCGATTTAAAGTTGAAAATCTGCATTATTTCAAAAGTACGAGATAGCAGCTGAGAGACCCGTTCAATGGGCACCAACCTGATTCCGATCACTAATAATTTTTTTTCTTTTTGCGTTGAAACGCCTTGCCTGGCGAGCCTGGTTTGTCACCTGCTATGCAGCCGTGTTAGCACAGTACTGTCGACGCAATTCAAGGGTGCATAGGCCCTGCACTGTGCAGTGCACTGGTGAAATTCCAAAATAGTTGATCCCATCATACTGGCTATGTTTCCATCAACAAAAGTGAACACATCATCATGAGTGCATATTTACGTGTTTGGTGCCAGACTAGAATGTTCTTTTTTTTTTTTTGAGCACGCTCCTACAGGCCAATTCAATGACTCGTTATGGTATTATCGAGTTTTCTCATGGAGGCATTTAGCAAGTAAAACTGGATGAGCTAGTTCCAGATAGTTTGGCTGAACAGCCTCAATAACAGATACTGTAAGGTGTTCTTCATGATTGAATAATTCACTATTCAACTGGGCTTTGTTGCATTTACACTAATATTCGGCGTTCTTTGAGAAAAGCCTGTGGGAATGCTTGGTATCCTTCGACGCCATGTGAAAATATGTGGACCGGACAGCTTTTCGCATATCCTCCCAAGCTGGTTCTATTTCTTTTAACGGCCCAACGATAATAGTTTTGGTGCTTGCCAATAATGACACCATTGAAACGACCCCGACTATATATACCCCGACAGAAAGCTTGATGCCTCTGCTTCCTTTCGTTTTCGCAGTTCAAGGCCCATCCTTTTCTCATTATGCCAAATGCACTGCAGCTTGCAAACAGTAACCTTTACATATGGCTATGATGCATGAAAGGAGGCATGGCAGGCCATCACACAAGTTCTGAAATATCGCATTTTTAGATGAAAAAAAAAAACTGTGTACTATGACAAATGACTGATTCTGGCTCAGAGAAGGCTGCTGATTTCATGTAAAGGAAAATGAATTTTTTTTTTAAATATTTTTGCTCATCCTGTCCTTTTAAGAAGGAAAATAAAAAAGGAGGAAAACTGAATTGGGTTAGCATCATGGCTGAAGGCAGCACTTACAGGAAGGCAATTCCACTTATCATTTGTGTATGGTACAAATGAGTGCAAGGCAGATGCTCCTACCTCAGACAAGTGGATGAACTGATAAGCTCATAGCCCACACCTGATGATCCAATCTGAACAGTAATTGATGCTGATGGTCTAATTACACACTGTTTTGAACAGCACACAGCATTGCAGCTTCTAAATTGGCACGTCCGCAGTAGAAATTTGTTCATAACTTTATTCCAAGCTTAGCTAAAAGAAGGTGTCTTCTGAGCCGGCCTAGTGCCTGAGCAAGCAAACTGGCGATGGCACAGAAAATGTGCATGCTACCAACGATCCCATTTTGTTTTTTTTGCACACTTTAATGAAAAATTTAGTCCTCATCGACTCATGTCTTCAGAACAACAGTCATCATCATGTTTGCTCTTATTTCCTTACAAGGGTGTAATTTTTGCCCGAGATGGCAAAATAAATTAGCTTAAGAGTAGGGTACGAGAAGCTTTGCGCGTCCAACTTTCTTGGGTTGCCACTGCTGCACATGCGCATATGCTAACTGCTTTTGGGGGTCAGCATCCAGGCCTTTCTTTTTGGAGATAGCATGCATACCCAAGCCATCCACGAGCGTACATCTCATTTAACATGCAAGCGATAACCTATCCTAAAACATGCTACATAAACAAAATAAAACCAAGGCCTGTGTACCCAATGCTGAATCTCAACACAAGGCACATGGCACTTACAGCTTCACAAGCACCTCCTCATCTTCTTCGAGCGTTTTCACGTCGATCAACGGCAGCTTCATCACCGGTTCAAAATGGATGTCCGGACTGTGTGGGCGATCATCTTCCTGAATAAGTTAGAGAGGGAAAGGCCCAAAGCAAAATATATTACTATGCACAGTTTGCAAAACATGCAACATGTCAGCTAATCCTTGCACAGTGCATTGCATCGCGTGTACAGTCTGAATCACATTTGCCTTGAGCAGTCGAGCGATGACTGTGGACGCTGTCCATTCCATTTGCTACCTCACATAAGCTATAAGTTCTTGTTCATGCTCAAGTTAGCAATAGGACCCAGCCTGCAGTATGACAATGTTAAGTCTGCATTTCTGTTTGTGTTTTACTTTTTCTTGATTGCCTCGTGTTCCCGAGAATGTGTACACACTGTATAAGCTGAGCATGCTTACTTGTTTTGTTATCGGTATTCATACCCTGTATTTATTTCAAGTTTTTTGTCTCCTCCCCCCTACTGTAATGCCCAAATTGGGCGCTGTAGGTACTCGAATAAATAAATAAATAATAAATAAATACAGCATTGGCCTGCTCATATTTAAGCAAGAAAAAAAAGGCAGCCAAACCCGAAACCATGCTGCGGGGTACTTTAATAACACCAGTTCTCACGTGTAACAAAAAATGAATGAACCTCGCACTGCAAACACACTTTAGCCCTATGAAACTATTTCCTAAAAAAAAGGGGGGGGGGGAGGAGTTCCACCACAAGAACACCTCCGCTTTTGCTTTTTTTTGTTGTTGTTAAACAAAGCCGTCAATAGAGCAACGGAAGATGACATATCTCGTTAAGAAAGGCATACTGCGACAATTCGAGCTCGACACGTCCAGCGGTAAAACTACGCAGCACCGCCAGATTTATGCTACATCTCGATCAAGCTTTAGGCACAAAAAATTGCTCTGAAACACCAAAGAACCACTTACGTGTTCGCTTACGCTGTCGTTGCGGCTCTTCTCCAGACAACCCGAGTCATTCTATCGAAACATGAAAGATCGAATGTCAGCAAAGCAACTGACCTATCGAGCTAGATCATCAATCAAACTGGCCAGTAAAAAAAAAAAAAAACTGGGCGTAACACGACAATCGTGTCCCCACCAAGCCACCGGCGTTTGACAAGCTACACCACGTAGTTTTCATAGCCTGCACGCAATTTCAGCATCGCCAAAGACGAAGAGCACGGTAGCGGCTTCGACACGTGCTAAATAAAGCGCGCAAAGCAACCCGCCGAGTATTGCGTAGCAGCATCGGCGACAACAAAATTTTTAATGTCTCCCCTACAACGGGAACGCAACAAGTAATAATAAGCCTATTATTGAGTAGCCTTCATTGCTGAACGTAGGCTTCGACAGAGGCATTTAATAACGACTAAAGAAGGTCAAGCGGGTCATGCACATCATCCATCGGCAAACTTACAAGTTCTTCGCTCATTGTTAGACGGGATTAAATTGGATTTCTAACGAAGACCGACTGCAATTTTTTGGAGCGTAGCTTTCCCGCTTAGCAGCATACAATGAACTGTTTTCACGATGCGCTGTCGATGGACACATTGCGAAGAAAGAGAGTTCTTAGCAAAAAGAGAAAGTAAAACATGGCAGCCATGACGTATTGTAACTTTCAAGTTCTTTTCGACGCAAAAACATCGCCTTAGAAATTGGCAACATTTATTTAGCAACGCTTTATGTTGATAAAAGCTTTTTAAAATTTTTATAAAGTTATCAAAAGAATTAAATAACTTTATTCATAATTTACATAGTAGCTGATTTTAGCTTTTTTTTTACGAAGTTAGAAATTTGCTTTTGGCAGGTGTTTTTGTTATAAGATAGCAACCATGTGTCACTGTTCCAAGTTTCGAAGTTCACGTGGTTACTGTTTTTGCTACAGACTCGGCGGCACGCTTCACCTGGTGCTTCAAAGCTTCTCTCGATTGACAAAGCTTAACGTTATTTCTTTTTTTTTTACACCTAGTGCCCACTCATGTCGGCCACAGCTGAAATTAACGCCGCAAGTGAAAGGGCGCAGTGTCCGAAAGACGATAGTGAGGCGTGCGGTGAAGTGTTTCAGAACTCGGTGGTTACTGCGTCTGAAACCAGCGCAGAAGAGGAGGCCCGTGTCACCACCACCTCGAGCGAGAACGCGAACGCTGAAAATGCCACATCTGAGGAAATGGATAAGGTCCACGACCCGTACTTCTACACCAAAAGAGACGAGTTTACATCTGAAGTACACAAGATCGAAATCGGAAACCTGCCCAAGATATTCGGCCACGGAGTAAGGCTACGTTGTTATGCTCGCTCTTATTGCCGTTGTTGCCTCTAACATGGCTCATACCCAAACAGGGAGGTTGGCCTAGACTTTCCGATGAACCAACCGAACGATGTGCGCACATAATATTATATATATTGCCATAACTGTTTTTCATCCATTCAGATCACACATTACAAAATTTTGCTTGAATATAATTAAAGTGAAAGGAAAAATGAAGTAAAACAGGCCTTTTAAAAATAATTCATTACTGCAACAATAATAAATACACTTCTTTACCGTCTCTGTTCCGTGCAGCAAATGAAGAAACTTCTTTCGAAAACCTTGCATTTGAACCCTCACAAAATCAAATTGGTGAACCACGCGAGGTTCGCCTTTGTGTCGTTCAGGTAGGTAGACTCCGCGCGAGTTCTCATGGCTTGTTACAAGTGGAGTTCGTTACAGTTTCCGTTGTGTATTTGCCGTAGAGCTCGTTATAACGAGATTCTGCGTCTACGAACAGGTCCGAAGAAGATCGCGAAAATGCCCTGCACAAGATTCAAGGCTACAAATTCAAAGGGTGCACGTTGACAGTGAAGGTATATGAACAACTTATCGGACCATTACTGAAATACCTACAAAAATATCTCGAGAAAGTTTTATCATGGTACTGCAAAGATTGTCTGAGTTTGGAAAATGTTCTTGCAGAAAGCAAATCCCATGGCTGATCCGCTAATTCAGAAACGAAAACTTGGGGAAGCTGAAGATGCGGTACCTATAAAGAAACAGTGTGACGAATCCAGCATCTCTGAAAGGTTTGTCACCCACTGCATTTTCTCAGGGGGTCAAACAATGTAGCGAAAATGTAAAATACACTTGTCTGCAACTTCCAGTTCAGTTACGTACATCAGGTCGTGCAACCTCTTGCGCCGAATCGCATAGCACGCTTGTTACGCCTTTTGTGTTAGCTTTAGCTTCATTAATTCGAATATACTGATGAGCATAGGTGAGCAAGATAACCGTAACTTGTTGGAGCTTGCACACAAAAAGCAGCTTTCGAACTCACCGTAAATTGCACCTTGATGAACTTGCTTTGACCTTAAGCGTGTGCAGGGTTCCTCTTCAGGAGGGGGCGAACATCTATTGCAGCGTGCTCCTTGCCTATTAAGTCAGTGTATGTGGCAGACTTTGCCCCCTCCCCTCTCCCCTCACTATGCACACACCATTACTGACTTAGTTCATCTCACTCAGACTCGCAGAAATGTGAGCTTAAGCGACCCATGCATACGTGCAAAGGCTGAGGCATAAAGTTTCACCTGAATACACTAGAGGGAGCTCTGGCACTAATGTTTATGGCAGCTGCAATGCGTGGCACTTTAGCCAGCTTGGGAATGATGGTTAGTACACAGATTTGCCTAATTTATGTTCATTTGGCTTTGTGTGGCCTAAATTCATTTTGACACAAGCGCCTAATTTGTTTTGCCGCAAGACGAAATTCAGCAGAGGATCAACAGTTACGCTTCGCCACCTTGACTTTTTTAGGCTCACCAATTCGAAATCGGCTCCTGAAGTTCACAACGATTCATTCTTTAATCTAAGACTTCAAATTCGACCAATAAATGAACCCAAATATGTGCTCAAAGCCGAAAGCATGATTATAAGGCAGATCCGTCTACTATACCCATCATTTTCAGCCCCGCCGTGGTGGTCTGGTGGCTAAGGTACTCTTCTGCTGACCCACAGGGCGGGGGATCGAATCCCGGCTGCGGTGACTGCATTTCCTATGGAGACAGGAATGCTGTAGGCTCGTGTGCTCAGATTTAGGTGTACATTAAGGAACCCTAGGTGGTCAAAATTTCCAAGGCCCTCCACTACAGCGTCTTTCATAATCATATGGAGGTTTTGGGACATCAAACCCCATATATCAATCAACCAATCAATCAATGGATGTTAACTGAACGTTTGCAGTGCCAGAGTTCCCGCTAATAAATGTAAGAAACTCTGGGTGGAGTTCAGTTGGATTCGGGTGCAATTGGCTTGGCATAAATTGTGTTTAACCCAGTCTCGCATACACTCACTTAGATTTTCACAAGTTCTTCTTCATGCAGACTTGCTGCAGTTGAATGAACTATGGTTTTTGATAATTGAAATGTAGAAACGATCAGGAAAACATTGGCGAAAGTGGATAAGAGGTCAATTGGCTGGCATAGGTGCTGCTTGACCGAAATTGTTTCATTGAGGTGGAACACATATGAGCTCTCATAGCTTTTCTTCAATAGTTGGATAAATTTTTCAGTAGATAAGTCGAAGCAAACAGCTTATTTGCAAGCAATGTGCAAGTTCTGGTTCACATTCTGGCAAGCCTGTTTTAAGGTTATCGCATAGTGCAGTTTTTGTCGTTATAGATCCCAATAAAAATCAAATTTCTGAACAGCAAATGGCTCTCTTCCACAGCTTCTTTATAAATTGGGTTTACTTGGGATTGGAGATGTGTCATGAGACACCCATATCGCAGAGTCCGCCACGGTGAAACGGGGGTTAAGGTGCTCGGCTGCTTACCCGAAGGTCGCAGGTTCGATTCCGGCAGCGGCGGTGTCATTGCGATAAAGGCGGAACGGTAGAGGCCCAAGTGCTGTGCAGTGTCAGTGCACGTTAAAGAACACCAGGTGGTCAAGATTCCTGGAGCCCTTTACTACAGCATCTCTCATAATGATATCGTGGTTTTGGGACATAAAGGCCCAGATATTTTTGTTACCAAATAATGGATTAATTGACGTGGCCCTGATACCGTACTTTGCAGGATCAAGGAATCGGTGGCTTCTTGGTCAGACCTCCCGTATCAGCAGCAGCTGGAGCAGAAGGAAGAGCAGATGAGAAAAGTCATGGTGAAGTATGCCCGTAAACTTGAACAGGTTAATCCAGGTCTCAAGCCATGGATCAACAAGCAGAGGTTAGAAAAAGTGACCTTTGCAAGAAACAGTTTTTCTGTGGCAGGTTCTGACATTGGTTGCTGTGTCGTGCCAAAGTGGCACTAAAGCTTGGTTATGATGTGCCTGTGTTTTAGAGCAGAAATCTGTCATGTATTAAAGGGGTCATGAGCCACCCTCTGGGCTTTGTGAGAAGGCACAACCTGTGGATATCAAACATTGCTATGAACATCTTGGACAAAGACAGTTGTGTGGGGCAAGGAGAGTTTACCAGCAGAGCATGAAGTTGCCATATTTACAGGTGCCCTCATTTCATACAGCGGACTGTCTTCATTTGCTTCAGGGTGGTTGTTACCCGCTGTTTGATGTTGAGCAGAGGCATGCCGTTGGCTAATAATTGATATAAATCAAGAGCAGCAATTGTAATGCACTTTTTGCCACACGTTGCTGTAATGTGCAAACATTACTCATTGAGCTCACTCGCGCATGCGAATATAATAATGTTTTATGTTTCATCACGTGCACTCATGGTCATAACGCACACTGATGTAACTTCTTGTCCCCACTCCACCCCTTCTTCTGTGCTTAGCTTCCAGTGTTGCGGGAAGCCGAGGAAAGAGAGAAAGCTTTTAAAATGCGCAACAAATCTCTGCAACTTCACTTGTTCTTGAAGGATTTGAGAAATTTCTGAGGCATTTGACTTGTGAGGCAAGGATTTGAGAAATTTCTGAGGCATTTGACTCGTAATGCACTGAGACACTGAGGCCATTTGATAAGTTTGATAATTACTTGGAAAAGTGGTTTGTTACCCCTTTTAAAGAGAACGAGGTAAAAGAAGTAAGTAAATGCTAGATAAACAGAATCCTCAGCCTGGTCATGTAATAAAGTGTATTTTCCCTCCTCTGTCTGCAGGGAAGTGCACAAATTGGGTGTCTGCCCTGTTGAGCCCATCAAGGCATCACCTGTTGTAGATGGCTACCGCAACAAGAATGAATTCACGGTTGGAAGACATCTTGAGACGGGAGAGGTTGTGGTTGGTTTTCGCATCAGCAGCTATCGACAGGGGTCGATGAGCGTTGCTTCGGCAGCTGACCTACCTAATGTTCCCGAGTCGGCAAAGAAGGTTGCTCAGGTGTGGTACATGCTGATTCTTGTCACGGATATTGCAAAAAAAAAAAAAAGTCGAAAGTGAAGTTTCAGCATCTGCATGGAAACTTCGTTTGTGGAACAATAAAGAATCAAGGTCATTGCAAGTGCTGGCAAACATTTATATTAGCTTCGAGTTAGGCAACAAAACACTTGTAACCTCTCTTGTCTCCGTGTGGTCTCCTGCATATACGACCTACCTTTGCAAGAGTCATCTTGAGTTTAGCAGTGCACTGAGGGACAAGGACTAAGAAAAGATGTAGTAAGAGTCCTGCCTCTCTGTATATTCTGATAAAACTTGCAACATCTTTTTCTGTGAAAGATGTCTACATCTATTGTGTACAGTACTCATGAATCGTAGCCGGACACTTTTGGGCTAAGTAACGCATATACCTTCGTCTTCACCGTCTTCAGTTCAGGTCATATCAATGTAATTTCTACTAGAAGTGAAGATCAGCGCCAGCATTATTTTGAGCGACCACATTCCCCGCAACGTAACGTGATTACCATAAGCAATCGCGCATACCAGCCATCATACTAAAAAAATTGATATCTCGTTTGAATCTGTGATTACTGTTCCCTTAATTAAGAGTTGGCTCTGTGTCAACTTTTGGTCACACATTTGTGTCTTCATGACACTTCTGAACGGACGACCACCGTACATTTCTTCTGCGCAGTGTTTTCAGGACTACGTGCAACAGTCTGGCAAGGAGCCATTCAACCCGGAGACGCACGAAGGGTACTGGCGCCAACTTACAGTGCGCACCACCAGCAAAGAGCACATTATGGCCATTGCTGTCATTCATCCGCAGGCACTCAGTGAGGTTTGTTCATCAACTTGCACTCTACATAATGTGCCTGCTATTCAACCCATGCAATTTGATTGATATGTGGGGTTTAACGTCCCAAAACCACTCTATGATTATGAGAGACGCCGTATTGGAGGGCTCCGGAAATTTAGACCACCTGGGGTTCTTTAACATGCACCCAAATCTGAGCACACGGGCCTACAACATTTCCGCCTTCATCGGAAATGCAGCCGCCGCAGCCGGGATTCGAACCCGCGCCCTGCGGGTCAGCAGCCGAGTGCCTTAGCCACTAGACCACCGCGGCGGGGCAACCCATGCAATTTGTTACCAGTGTAATGGATGGAACATCAGGTTTGCAGCTGTTCAATTGTGACATGAAATTATGGATGCGCAGATGCATAGGTATGCGCAGGACTCTCCATTATGGTGGAAGAGGTTGGAGCAAGTTTTACCGCAGCTTCCTGACTCCTTCCCCAGTTGGTCAAGTTCAAAAGTAAACAACCGTTGTAATGGAGAAAAAAAAATGAATATGAAGGGAGGACGTTCTCGCAGTAGCCTGTCTTTGGTCTCTGCCTTTCTAGTGGTAAAGGTGACGAGTTAGCAGTTCTTGCAATATAATATCGGCCTGCATTATCGTCAAAAGCCTGTTTTGCCATGCACATTTAGCAATGACAGAATAGATACCACTGTGAGCTAAGGTGTGGAGCAGACTTGGCAGCCTCCTTAGAAAATGACAAAAGAAAGCCCCCCTTCTTCTTGTGCACATGCCAATTCGCACATAATTGCTTCACATGTCCCTGTGGCTTTGTTAATCATGGTTAACATTTTTAGTCTTTAGACAGTATGCAGTTAGAGCTCATCGATGCATTTTCATTGCTTCATTGTTTATGGTTACAGTGGATATGTCAGACAACAAACCAGGGTGGTTGATGTCTTAGCAAAAAGAAACAGACCTGCTCAAGCTCTAAACTACATAGTACAGACAACTAGCAGTCACTTCGAGCTATAAGAAATAGCAGAGGATGGCTGTAAATTAGACAGAATGACAAAACTGACAAGTTTCCAGAGGTAAAATGGAATCAGCTTGCACAGTACAGGGTAAATTGGAGATGATTGGGAGACGCTTTTGTACTGAAGTGGATAGGCTTGATATCATGATGACATTCTAGAATGCAAGTCCCATTTCATTCTCGTCAGTTCGTGGATATTAGCTTCAGTTTCTTATGCTTCTCTTCGCTGTTGTAATGTCCGAAAACTGGTATGGGTCCTACATTGACTGCCTTTAAAAACAGTCATGGCACCAGTTGTGTGTGCCTCATTTACAGCCATTTTTACTGTATCTTAGCCGAGCATTAACTGCTGGTTGAGAACCTACATGTATGTGTGTGCTTGTAGTCTTCTCAATTAGAACATACGTTCACATTACATTGTGGCTCTGTCACACGTCCCATCATTTGTGCCGTTTATTTACTCTGTTTCTGCCATCTGACCAACAAGCCAAACTTTTGTGAGGCATGTGTCCTGTTGTGTCACCCTCTTTTGTTTACTTTTTGGCGGTTTGACCTGCTTGATTATGTGACTATGTTATCAACCATTTATTAGCTATCTGTTTTATTTTTACATAATATTTATTTCCTGCCTGTTTTGATCTTTCAGGAGGACATCTCACAAGAGAAAGAGAAACTGCGCCAGTTTTTCGCAGAGGGTTCCGGAAAGTCGGCTGGTGTCACTTCGTTCCACTTTCAGAGGTTTGACAAGAAACGTTCCGATGAAGAGCAGCCAGAGTATGAGCACGTTTTCGGAACAGAGGTAAATAAATCTACACTCCATACTTCGTGATGCCATTGGCTCTGCATTTTAAAACTGTGTATAGCTACGTTTGTCACACTGGACTGCTTAGATCCAGCCTTTCCTATTTTTATTACATGCTGTTGAACCCCCTATTAAAATTCAATGGTACAGTCGAGCCCGCTTATAACGAACCTGAGCGTGACGCGGCATCTGTTCGCTGTATCGTGAAGTTCGTAGTAAATGAAACACAGCTTTTAAAAAAAGTTGCGAGTGAAAACACAAACTTTTTTTGCCCCAAAAAGTCCGCGATGCACGTGTTTCGAAGAGCAAAAGCGATACGGGCGGTCTCGAGTTAATTTAAAACAGCAGGGTGCTCGTTCGCCGAGGCCTGCGGCATAAGCTGCATGAGGCACTGGCTCCAAAGTTTCGTCGTTCTCGCAATCCGATTCCTCCAAATCGCTCTCGCTACGTACCTAATTCACAATGCCTCAATTCACTGCACAGTTCCGCAGTGTCAGCATCATCATCGGCCATAATTAAACCATCACAACAGATGTCCCACCCGCTCTCCCTGGTCAGAGTCGATGACTCGCTGTCACAAATCCCCGCCGCAGTTCGGAAGCTTCAGGCTCGGCATCGGGCCCAACGTCGACGAAATCGGCCTCGCGAAAACAGTTTCGCACACATGTAGTCATCAACGCCGCCCACGAAATATTCACCATCTCCACAGCTGAATACAGGGATTCCCAAAGCGGCAAGTTGGCTGCCAGGCAGTCAACAGCTATGAGCAAGCGCTCCGCAACACGGCACCTAACGCACTGATTATGCTCAAGTCAAGCGGTCACACTTTCGACGTTTTGTTGAGCGGCACAAAAAAGCGTGCTAGTCCTCCTGTCGGCCATCATGACCACACGCGCACACCAGGAGTGAGCAAGACGCGCACACGCGACACACATGCCAGAGCGCGTGGAACAGCTCTAGGCCGGTTTCCAGTCAGAAAACAAAACTAATTCGAGCCAGCGTGGCGGGCGTCACGGAGCGGCGGAGATGGGCGAAGGGGTTGTGATCAAGAGAGGTGAGCAGACTTGCGAGAAAAGGGCAAGGAGTTGCGATAAAGAGAGGGGAGGATGCGGCAGGAGGGCGACCTTGAAAACCAAAACACACGGGAAGGAGGCAGGTTGGGTAGCTTGCTTGAAAGGTCCGCAAAACTTACACGTAGGAAAACTTGGAAAGAGTGCATGGCCGCCTGAATCGGTGCGCGCGGCGGTGTTCAAAGAATCGGCGACCGTTGTCAAAAGATCGTTTCGTTGCGCCGGCGGGTTTGCGTAGCCTCACAAACTTCGATATTTCGGAATTCGTTCCGCGCAAATCAACAGTCGTTTTCGCGCTTCCGCACACGTGCAAATGGCATTCTGAGTCGAGTGCGAAGTGAGCGGGAACAAGTCCTAAACACGAAACTAATCGCAAATCATGAGCCGGTGGGGTAGCGTACACGCATGCACTAGACGCAGACTATCGGATACAGTCGGTGGCCGACGATGTTGGCAAATGGTCTGGTCACTCCAGGCCAGCGACGCCAATGACAGTACCAGCGATCAAAAACAGGGTAGATGGCCGACCGGTCTTTGAAAGATCGGTGGCAGTGTGAAAATACGGGCCTCGTCTGGCAATGCGGGGTACCCCGGGTAGCGAGGCGGGGGGAGGGGGACAAAGGACGGAGGGGTGCGTAACAAAAAGCGGTCGGGGAGAGCGGCAACTAGAGGGGCGCGGAGGCAGGGTCGGCGTTTAACAATAAGAATGTATGGGCACCTCGCCGATGCCTGATCGTTTGTCGAAATTGGTTTCCCAGAAAGTCGGCAGACCGCTGACTCCGTTCGCTGTAACCGATCAGCAGCGCTCGGAGACGTTCGTTGTAAGTGCGATTTTGTGCCATTGAACCAATGTATATTTTGACGCTCACGCGGATATTGTTCGTTTGAAGCGAAAGTTCGATTCAAGTGGGGCCGTTATACCGTATATACTCGTGTAAGGGCCGCACTTTTTTTTCGAAAATTTTGCTAGGTGCGGCCCTTACACGAATCAGGCCGATTTAGTACAGGCAGTACAGGCCAAAGGTCTGTACTGTTTATGCAACAGTAGCAGAGTGCAAGAGTCACAAATGACATGCCAGAAATGTTTTTATTCGGATTCCATTTCGCTGTCCTCGTTCTCGGAGGAGCTCGCCTCGGCGTCCGCGTCTTCCCAGAGACGGTCATCTTCGGTGCCGTTCATGGAGTTCGAAATTCCCGTTACCTTGAAGCTTTTAGCAACTACTTCTACTGACATGGCACGCCACGCATTCAAAATCCATTCACACACCTGTTGGAGCGACGCCCGCTTCAGCCGTCCTGTAGGGGTCTTCTCGTGGACGCCTCCAGCCATCCATTCAGAGTAACATCGGCGAAATTCCACTTTGAATGGTCTGTTGACGCATACGTCGAGCGGCTGCAGCACACTCGTCAGGCCACCGGGAATGACGGCCAAGTCCGTACGAGTTGCGGCAACTCGGTTCTTGACGCGGTCGGTCAAGTGGCCCCTAAAGCTGTCCAAAACAAGGAGGGCTTTCCGTTGTAACAGCCCTCCAGGTCTGTTTGCCCAGACGGTCTTAATCCAGTCAACGACCAGTTCCTCGGACATCCAGCCCTTCTCTTGCGCACGTACGACGATTCCCTGAGGGAACTTCTCTTTTGGGAGAGTCTTCCTTTTAAATACGACGTACGGCGGAAGCCTCCTGCCGTCTGCCGTGATGCACAACATCACAGTGCACCTTTGGCGTTCTGCACCAGTCGTGCGCACAGACACACTTTTCGCACCTTTTAAATCCACTGTGGTGCTTTCCGGTGCATCGAACCACACAGGTGTCTGGTCCGCATTCCCAATTTGGGACAGGTCGTATTCATGCTCCCTCCTGAGAGCATTCACGAAGCGATGAAACTTAATGACGTGGTCTTCGTACTCGCGCGGCAGTTTTTGGCAAATCGTCGTTCGGCGCCGAATAGAAAGCTGGTTACGGTTCATAAACCGCGTAGCCCAGCCCCGACTTGCCTTGAATTGTGCCGGGGGTATTTCCATGTGGCGAGCGATGCTGAGGGCTTTGACGCGTATCATGTCAGTCGATACGGCGTAGCCGTCCCTTCGTGTGTCGACGACGTAGTTGACGAGCTCGCTTTCGAGTTGCGGGTACTTGCACTTTTTCCCGCGAAACGCCTTTCGGCTCCTGTTAGTAGCGGCGAGGGCATCTTTCTGATTCATCCAGTAACGCACGCGCTTCTCATCGACGTCGTACTTTCGTCCAGCTTCCCGCTTCCCGTGCTCCTCGGCATAGTCAATCACTTGCAGCTTAAATGCTGCAGTGAATGATCTCAGATGCCGGCCCATCGTCCGTCACGTGCGCTGGCTTCTGCAGGGTTCACTACAACCAACAAAGTGACACCGACGACACCGATCTGAAGTCGCGCTGCCAACGTATCGACACGATGCTAGGAACGATGCCAACAAAGAGGCCGCACAAGGCAAATATGGCGGCGCGCTGTCAACAGCGTGGTCGGCGCGTCGGCGGAAGTAGAATAAAAGCGGAAAAGCGTGCAGCGCCATCTGGCTGTAAATGAACTAACTACACTTTTCTGGCGGGACATTTTGAACTTTTGTTTTTTTTTTTTCGAAATATCCGCTTTCAAAGTTGGGGTGCGGCCCTTACACGAGGGCGGCCCTTACACGAGTATATACGGTATGTGGGCTCGATTGTATAACAGACATTTGGGCGTTGGAGATATCAGTGTGTTTGCATCAAAGTGGTTTGATTTTCAGTCTGGTTTCTATAATATTATTTAACTTTCTTAAGCACCCACAAAACACTGAACAAGAAGGAGACAGGCGAGTGACAACTCTCAACTAAATCTGGTTTCTGCTTGAAGGACATCGAAGAGAATCTCCTTGGTTTGACATTCCAAGTGAGCCCCGATGCATTCTTTCAAGTGAACACGCCTGCTGCAGAAGTGGTGTACCGAACTGCAGAAGATGTTGCGGGTCTCAGCACAGAAACAACGCTTCTAGACATCTGCTGCGGCACCGGAACCATAGGTCTGTCCTTGGCTTCGGTGAGTGCCGCTTGCGTGAACTATGAAGTGAGTGACTGAGGGTGGGCATCTAGTTATGACAACTGTTGGCAGGGGTGTCTAACTGCGAATCCGAGGCGACCGAGCATTTTATTCTAGCTATTGTGCACGCGCAGCTAAAATGGCCTCAGGGTTCAACTTTCTGATCTGAAGTTTGAAGTTCATTTTCAGCACAGATTTTCAATTCCTGTCATGTTGCTGTGACATTGCAGAATATGGCAGCCAAACCAGGAAACACCGAACACGTCTGGTATTATGCATGTGTCAGCATACAATCCAGTGTTGTCGCTGGTGCTCGCGTAAATTCCTGAATGTGCTCAGATATGTATTTGCATCATGTTCGAAACTGAGCACAAAATTTGAAAATGCTTAAGAAAGTCAAAGGACATTCAGGTGTGGCCTGCAATGAGCAGTAATGGAGCCAAGGAAGGACTGTGAAATCTGTGCAAGTCTCCATAGCTGGAGAGAAATTTTTCAACTGTAAACGTATTTTTGCTATGCATCAATAATGAATTCCTTGCATTGTTCATGTCGGCAACATTAATTCAGCTTGCTGAATTCATCAGTCATTGAATCGTTTGCAGACCTTCTGTTCTTTTTTTACGGCCTCTTCGGGCATTTCTGTAGAAAGTCAAGCGAGTCTATGGTGTGGAAGTGTGCAGGAGAGCAGTGCAGAATGCCAAGCGAAATGCCGAACTCAATGGTAAGTTGCTTACGTTGTTGCATTTGCTCTGTTATGGAAGAATAAAAAATCCTGTGGGCCAAGGGCGGCCTGTTCTTTTATTATTTATTATTATTCTTACTATTCAAATCTGCATGTTCCTGCGCTACTCTGTGACATCTTTTAGGCATCAAGAACGCCAGTTTTGTGCTAGGGAAAGCTGAAGATGTGATACAGGACGTGATCCGTACGGCTGGGGACAGCGAAGAAATTGTGGCCATTGTTGATCCACCTAGGCAGGGTTTGCGTGAGTGCTTTCTCTTCATTTATTTATTTTTTACTGCCAAGAAAATAAATAGTGGAGAAATGTCGACCTCTTAGAAGTAGCGGCATCCAATAATTAATTGTAGTCATGACGAAAAATAGGCACAATGCGAAATTTTTTCTGCTTGTAGATAAACAGCAGTTCATTTGCATATGACAGGCAGTCCTGTTATCTTGTGCATTTGCCCATTGTCATGATTGATTGATATGTTGGGTTTAATGTCCCAAAACCACCATATGATTATGAGAGACGCTGTAGTGGAGGGCTCCGGAAATTTCGATTACCTGGGGTTCTTTAACGTGCACCCAAATCTGAGCACACGGGCCTACAACATTTCCGCCTCCATCGGAAATAGCAGCTGTCGCAGCCGGGATTTGAAACCGCGACCTGCGGGTTAGCAGCCGAGTACCTTAGCCACTAGACCACCGCGGCGGGGCTTGCCCGTTGTCAGGATATATTGTATGTTATTTAAGCACTGAGTAATGTGCAATAAGTAATGCAGTGATTTGTACAGTAGGCTGTCATTAATAAAAAATTTCTTAAAGAGAATTGCTCCCTTAACAGAACAACTGCCTCTATGATTCGTAGGGTACTTGAATATTGTTCCCCTGTTCATCTCTCAGTAAGCAGAAGCCTGATTAATAAGAACATATTTTTCTGGTGCCCTCAGGTTCCATTTAACGACGGTCAGGTGGATTAAAAGGTAAATGCCTAATGCTGTGAACTTGTTGGTTAGCAAGCTAGGTCTATTGGCAACCAGAGGACGATCAGTGTTGGAAACACTGTTCACAACACTGCATTGTGGACAGATGGCAGATCAGATAGGCTTGTTTTAGGATTGACATTTTTTTTGTGTAAACTGTAAACACATTTTAAAAGAGTTGCAGACCATGTGCATCTGCACAATTCTGTATGTGTAATTATTCTCGCAATGCACATGTGTTTCGTGGTAAATGCTGGTTTTCCAGACAACAAAGTGTTACGCACGCTTCGGTGGACCTCCTCCATTAAGAAACTGGTGTACGTCTCATGCAACCCGGAAGGAGCGCTGCAAAACTTTTTAGAGTAAGAAATTCTGATTTATTTTCTGTTTGGAGACAAGTTTCACATGTTTACAATCTGAGAGAGACCTCATTTGTGCTTAACGTATAAGAAGCGAAACTAAGTACTGGAAGGGTGGGTGTCAGCATTCACTCTTGGTTGTGCACACTGGACTCTTAGTGAACAGAAATAGCGATACTACTGCTTAAATATAATCATTACCTTTGATACGGTTGTTTGTTTTTATTATGCACTATGGCCTGGCAGCGCTTCACTACCACTGCTGTTGTCAAACCTTAGTGAACACATAAGAGACAGTAGGATTGGGCAAGTTGGTACATTATAGAGACTGCTTAGCAGCGCATACGACAGGAAGGGATAGAAGAGATGAGAAAGAGCGCTGAACTGTCTATAATTTATTTCGATGCAAAAATTTTGGTCTGTCTGTCTGTACATTTGTCTGTTTGTCCATCTTTAACGGTACTTTAAATGACATCAAAGTGACCAAACAATACTCTAAACGGCCGACTCCATCTGCAGCACCCACCAATATTGCTCAAGGTTCAGCATTCATACTTGTGCGATTGTCAACTAAAAAGCAATCATTGTGCATATCTGAGGTACCATCGCAACACGTCAGTATTATGTATGTGTATTCTTTACTAGAAAAAGCATACGAAATTAATTTTAAGGATCGTAGCCTTTATAACGCTGCGCTGGCCATGCAACGCTTGCACGGAACAACAAGTGTTTCCAACGCTTTGCTAAGACGACAAGGTGATGGCGCCTACTCGTCTCCTTGTGTTCTACACCTTATCACCTCAGAGACGGGCGTGCACGGCGCGCGCCCCGTTTTCCAGGATAACTGCCATGTAGAGCTCATGTCTCACATGCGACGTGACTTGATGCGCTCGTTCGCCTCCGCTGCACGCTCGAGGCACTCTAACGCAGGGCCTCCAGAATACCATTCACCGATTTTCTTGTGCAGAACACCAAATAAACATTTTGTTCTCTCTCTCCAGATGCAAGACTATCGTCTTTCGACAACATTTGCGGTGTAACATGCAGATACGGGGCTAAATTTTTGGTGGGGAAAGTCTTCCCTTATATACAGTCAACATCAACAATGTGTATTGTGTATGACTGGTGCAGCTGGTGACAGTACAAAAGTGAAGACTTTCGCAAGAAATAAATTGTTGGCAGTTCAGCGCTCTTTTGTCGTCTTTTCTGTCCCCTCCTGTCGTATCTGCTGAGCACTCTCTATAATTAGTGAACACAAGTAAGTTGGTGACGAATGTGCCTAAACCTTGAATATGTGTAAACAAATGCATTGATTGGCTTTTCGGTACTTCTCTGTAGTAACTTTCAGTGCAACAAAATGACTCGAGAAAGGCAAAAAGTTTTGTGTCCTGTCATTGTTCTTGTGTTGTTTTGGGATGCTAAAAGCTCTGTGTGAGATGTATACTTTAGGTGGATACACTTGTTGCCGGCTCGCATGCCAGGCGCATTCGACCATATAAAATAACAGCACGTATCCAATGGTCCGGTGACACTAGTGGGACGACGCAACTTCAAGACAAACAGTGCTTTTGTACCATTGCTATAGCAACAGACATGGTCAGCAGCAATGCCGGCAGTCACCCATTGCCGCATTTTTCGCTCACGATAAACGCAGCATACGTTTTCAGCATGAGTTGCTCGCGTGCCATAGCTGAATTTGCTGACAAGAAAATTCCAATTTCCCATGAAGTGCCAGCACCGTGTGCTCAGAATTGGGTGCACGTTAAAGAACCCCAGGGGGTCGAAATTTCCGGAGCCCTCCGCTACAGCGTCTCTCATAATCATATGGTGGTTTTGGGACGTTAAACCCCACAAATCAATCAAATCAATCAATGAAGTGCCAGCAGCTGCAGCATTCTTTTTGTCCTTGAAGTCACGTTGCTCCGCTGATGCATATCAGCTGCTATCAGCGGACCCGTGGATGCATGCTGTTGTTACTTTATCTGGTTGAATGGATCTCAAGAGGTGTATTCACGTAAAAGATATATATCTCACACCGTGGGTAAGAGGTACTATGGATCTGTAAACTACAAATGAAGCTCTTCAATGCTGTGAATGGCATCACATTCATGTTCAATTCGTGACCCCTCCCTCATTTCAGTTTGGCAAGGGCTGCATCAAACAACTACAGAGGAGACCCTTTTGTACTGACCAAGGCTGTGCCTGTGGATATGTTTCCCCACACACCGCATTGCGAGCTTGTGCTTCTCATGGAGCGTCTGAAGGCATGATTAAAGCTCTTGGGCTCAAAGAGTCCTGAAAGCTTGTGTTTCGTGTTGATTCTGCGCTATTTGTGGTACGTTTAAACATTGATGCGTTTAAACTGTCGAATATAAGAAACAGTAGACGAGTTAACTTCTTACGCTTTATTAGGGGCAAAGCTTCTTAAGGCGTGGGCTGTGCGTCTCCTGTATGTAGCTACCTCTCGTGTAGTTCTTGCAGTGTTCACTAGATCGCGGAACCATCCCCTGTATGTAGCTACTTTTCGTTTAGTTCTTGCAGTGTTCACTAGATGGCGGTACTTGTAGCTGATGATGAAAAGATGCAAGATGTTATAAACTAGACGGCGGTACTTGTAGTTGATGATGAAAGATGCGAGGTGTTATAAAATAGGAATAATGTCACATATGGTGCGTGTCATTGGTGGAAGGCAGTCGTTCAATTCAATGTGGTGACGTACGCTAAGGGGAGCGTTGTAATAAAATCGAGTGGGCAAAATGCATGGAGGATTCATGGTTTACCAGGTTTACGTCCGGAGCTTCGCCCACTCATCGTCATTCACTTCGTGGATATGGCGGCACTTTTTTGGCGGCATGTTAGACCATTACATAAAAGCTAAACACAAGCTTTGGCAGTTCTGTGTAATGTTTCATGAAGTGAAATTTTGTTTTCATACAGTTCAAGAAAACCATAAGCTAACAACGAAAAGCTGAAATGCTTGTAAAGGTAACTTGCTTGCAGGTTCACTTTGTTCTCATAAAACATTTGAGACATCTGTGGCAATAATAATAATAATAATAATAATAAGATTATTATTATTATCTAAAAAAAGCTTGGGCTTCTGTTTAGGTTGTCTTTTGTTGAAATGGCATGTGAAAGTACAGCAGCGTCATACTCCATGGATAAAAAGAAAAAAAAACTTCTGCCAGAAATTTATTTGTCCATGCTGTTATAACTGGTGTCAAACAAAAAGTTTCTCTCTGCGAGACCATTTTGTTGACATTAGATTGTATATCGCACCAGTACCCCTCCATCTACTGTGGAGGTACTAAATTATGTTCTTAGATTGTTGCAATGTGGCCAGTTGTTTTACATATATTCGGCATCTTACATTGAAAACGAATATGTTTACAGCGTCGCAGTGGCGTATAGGTGATTTCAATCTTCGAATCGGTTCTTGCTGCAGCAACCTCACATTGGTTACAATGTTTGGCTGCTTATTTGAAAGACGAGGTCCAATTCCTGGTGCGGCAGTGTCATTTCCATGGAGGTATCTGTAGGCTCATGTACTGTACGATGACAGTGCACGGTGAGGGACCCCTCACGGTGGTCTAGTAGTTATCATACGGGAATGCTGACCAAAAGCAGGGGGGATTGAACTCTAGCTGCAGCAGCTGCATTCCGATGGAAGTGCTAGATTTAGGAGGCTTGTGTGCTAGATTTAGGAGCACAATCAAACACCCCAAATGGTCCAAACTTTTGGAGGCTTTCACTATAGCGTCCTTGATGATCTTAATGTGGTTTTGAAATTTAGAACTCAAACATTTATTACTAGTGCTCATTAAAGCACCTCGGCTTATTGAATTCACTTGTAGCCCTCCACTACTGCATGCCTCATAATCGTATTAGGGTTTTGCTTGTAAAACATCTGAAGGTATTGTTGAATGGATCAGCTTGGACCACTCCTATGGCATGGATGTAATTAAATACTATGTTCTGTGCACTACAGCTGTTGAACAGAGGTTGTCACTCAAGTGAGCGTTACAGCAAGGTGACTTACCTTTGCCAGAGCGACAGTGGCATTTGTTGGCTGGAAGTGATTTACCCACATTTTCTCTGAGGGAAGAGAGCCTACTTTTTCACTGCCAGTCAGGGTTACCTAGGCCGGGCTCTAGAGTGATCTAGTGTGCACTGTAAATCACTTGCTCCAATCTTTAAAGCTGTTGATCTAGGATGATGTAGAGCGTCAAAAAATGAATTTCTTGCTCATAATATGGCAAAAATTCTCTTAAGATTGGCTGTATGAACAGAGCTTGTAGGACATGTGAGCTCTGATTTCTTGAATCTTCGTGATCTCTTGGTTGATCTTTGCAGCAGTTGTAGAAGACTGGTACACTCAAACCTCAATATCAGTTACATCTGCAACGAAAATACTTTGTTATATTGAAACATTCGTTATAAGAATTTATTCATAACACTGTATTTATGACAAAACTGTTCTTCACTTTGTTATAACCAATAACTTGTTACATCCATGTTTGCTATACTAAGGCTTGAGTGTACATTTAAGAAGCATCACAAACGAGTAGTGTCATGATAATTTTTAACATTTTTTTAATGTCTATACACACTGAAGTAGCGACAGCCTCAACAATTTTACAACATGGTATTTGGCACCAAACATGCGCACACTGTTGTGTCATCTTTGTCCAGTACATGCAAGATAATCAATGGACTTGCAAATTTGCAAGCGTGTGTGTATGTGTGTGCTGAAATGTGTGTGTGTGTGCAGTTTTTTTTATATATGTGTATTGTGCCTGTAAGTGTTTTTTCTATAGACGGAATGTTGAAAACACAACTGCCAGGCCAGTGATAATGGCCAATGTACAATGACATACACAATGCACTCAGTGGACGAAAAAACACGCGTGCTTGTTTGGCGACAGTGAAGCAACACAAATCAGACACAGCTAAATGACCTTGCCACAACTAATGTGCACTAATTAAGCAATTAAATTAAAAGCACTTCTTCGAAAAATGGTTACAGGAATTGAGATTTCAGTGCCGAGGCTCTGTTAAATTTGATATGCAAGGAGGGAACTGCTGTCTTGAAACTGCATTTTAGTATTAAGGAAAACGTGCAGTTCACCAGCAGAGTATTTACAACAGAAACAAATACACAGTACATGTTTCCGTCTAACCGAGCTGCGCGATTTAATGATCTTTCGTATGCTAAATGCACTTGTTAAAATGGCCAGGATAACTCCCAGTTTTCTGAAGCTAGAATGCACCTGACTCACTAAGAGATTAACCCTATTGTGTACTAACTGTGGCCAACAGCATTGAGTTACAGGCTTAGTCATGTTTGATGGATAAATGAAAATGAATGTTAACTGTACTGACACCACGTCATGTTTTCACCGGCCAGATGGCCGGTGAAAACATGATTAGTGGAACGTGCGTACTTATGCAGCTGTTGCAATATTGAACTTGACTGGGTTTCACACTATACGCACCTTGTGGGCATGCTAGAATTAGTCGTACTTTACAGAATTTTTCTGCCCTAGGAAGCCACAGTGTTTCGCATAATAAAAATCTACCATTTGTTTCGTTGAAATCGCATCAAAATGCCTGCAGAAAGGTATTTTGCAGAAAAGTAATGAACCAGTTAAAATTTTATTCTTTACCTGCCCAGCTAATTGTGATTTTAGCACATAAAGAACAGCGGCACTTTGCTTCGTGAACTCTTGTGGAATTCACAAAGCAACAGTAATATGTCGCATTAATTGCACATGCCTGGTATACTGTACAGGGTTCACTAAAATTGACTTTACGGACATTTGTTTCCAGTCGGTACTCGCCATTCTTCCAGCCTTGTGTCACACATTGAACTCAACAGAATAATTGGTGCATGATTACGAAATCTTAGCGCCAAAAAAAACGGAGACAAAAGAAAGAAACGTAGACAACACGAGCGCTAACTTCAAACCAAGTTTATTAGGAAACACACATGAATATATACGAACTCAAATCTCAGAAATCTCACGCCTTCTTTTTTATACAATGTCATACAAAAACAAGAAATGTATTATCAGGAAATAAACAGGTAAACGCGCATGAGTAACTGGAACCAAGAAAACTTAGAAAAACTTAACAGCCCCCCCGAAAAACCCTACAAACGAAAAATAAAACATCACCTGCGCAGGCTTAACTCGGTGAAACTATGAAAACGTGCTCATCAGGAATGAAAATTCTTTATCGTGAAGGAGCAAAGACGGTTGACTCACGCACTTATCGCCATGTTTTCGGATGATGCAGGCCTCAACTAATTCTCGGGTTAGCTGCTCTCTGTGACGAAAAAGCACAGCTGTTTGTTCGAACATTGGTGTGCAGCCACACTGACGACAGTGTAATGCCAAGTGGGATGACGGTTTTCTTGTTTTTGTATGACATTGTATAAAAAAGAAGGCGTGAGATTTCTGAGATTTGAGTTCGTATATATTCATGTGTGTTTCCTAATAAACTTGGTTTGAAGTTAGCGCTCGTGTTGTCTACGTTTCTTTCTTTTGTCTCCGTTTTTTTTGGCGCTAAGATTTCGTAATCATGCATCTTTACCAACCCGCCCAACTCGCCGCACTCATCAGAATAATTGGTATTTATAAGGATAAATGAAAAAGGGGGCTGGGAATCCGTATTGTACTATCATCAGGCTGTAGCTGCTCCCCACGCTCAACAGCAGCGTGCACTGCACCCGTCTGTTTGAGCGACGTCACGGGAGCGCTGGATTGATGCGATGGCATCTAAATCTGGAGACTTTTCATGGAACCCCACGAAATGATCTCCATGTAGTCGTGAATAATATGAGAGGCGAGCGCTGAGCTCGCATTTCAAAGGGGTGTTGCCAAACTTTCCCAAGTAATCGCGGAACATTTTCATGAAAAAAGTTCATTGCCTCACCAATTGACTGCCACAAATCTTTTAGAATTTGTATAGTGTGAGCGGAGCTACAAGGTTTTTGTTAAATCTTAAAACGCTTTCTCTCTTTTTTTCTACTAGCGAGCTCGCTGAAAGCTATGTGGAGGGATGGCGAGGATGCAAGAAGCGACGTTCGTTCGTCAGCGCGCGTCATGACCTTGAACACTTTTTTTCATCGAACACATGACTTGGTTTTAGTGTAATCGTGAACATGAGCAAATGGCGACATCCCGCGGCGGCAGCGGTAACTTTGCAGCTCACAATGCTTAAACCAGCCAATGGCCGTAAGCTTTGTATAAATGGCACGCTCATTTGTCGAAAGAAGAGAGAGTGATTTCTATCAGAATTGAAGAATTGTAAATTTCAGGCCTTGAAGTGGGCTACAACGCTTGTCTCGCGTGTTCTCAAGAGCCTTGACTACCGATCAGTGAAGTTTTGTGACAAAGCTGAAAAAGTGCTCAGTAGGTAAATGCAACGGGCTAGTGCAAACATGTTCATAACGGGAAATCTTTAAATGGAGAGGTATATCTTGCAATTCACCTTTTACATGTTCGTGCGCTACCCTATATCGTTTCGGTAAGGGCCGGGAGTACTCATATTGCCGGAACAAAAGCCTGAGAGACGAAAACGTTTGCGACTTTTCTGCTAGACAAAGGGTCCACGCACTGTGGTGATTTGGAGAAGACTGGCCATGTTGGAACCCTTTTATACCGCCACATATTGCAAGTAACCGTTCACTAACGGGAATTAGGTGTTCCCTCTCTTATTGTTCACGACTGTACTTGTCCACGGTGTGACGTGTCGCGCTGCGTGGTTCACACTCAAATATAATTTATCACGGCAACGTAGATGTAGTTATGAAAGAGGGTCGTTACGGGATTGCTGTCATTTTTCTACAGCGGTACGCATTTACAGCCATTCAGGTGTCGGAAAAATTTTGCTGGTTTAGTTGTTATCTGACCCCGTTACGGTCCAATTATTGTGTTTCTCTTTCGGTGTTTTCGCGAACAAATTGAACAGCTGTGTATACTTGCGGGAATAGCACTTGTCGAGGTTTATTGATGTACATATCCGACTTCGCGTTCCATCATGCCAGCTTTCCGGCGTCTTTGTTTCTTTACTATATATATCTCGCATAGTGCAGCTGAAAAAATGGCCTTGCGGTATGTATACATGCAGCATTTGGGTGTTACGGAGAGGATGAATAGGGCACCTGAAGTAATTGTGAATTAGCGAAAAGACTGACCTCTAACTTCGGGAAGAAATAAAATAAAACGGGAATGCTTAGAGCAAAACCAAACTTCGTCATAACGAAGTTGACCAACACAGAAATAATCATCGTTGTGTCCAATATTCGTTCTAAGCATATATTGGCTAAACGCAGAATCGTCGCATAGAATGTTTCAGATATGCATCCGTATATGGACACTAACTAGTTACATCGAACTTCTACTGCACTGAAGCGGTAACTATTATCACAGCCTGTCTTGAACTTTCCTCATTAGAACTAATAAGACAAGAAAAACCTCTGGTAAAGTAAAACGGGCTCAGAAAGTTGTAGTTATAAGGAAATTCGCCCCAATTCATGGCCGCTAGAAAATGCAGGCATGAGTGGTTCCTTGTATGGCAAGTGTGCTACGCGAGCAAACATCCTTGGCAGCTTTCTTTACAGTGGTCCACTCATTGTCAAACTGCGCCTATTTTTGCGGCGAAACATATTTCTTCGTTAATTATATGTTTTCGCGTGCTGTTAGTAACGATTCGTTTCTTGAAACCTCGACCATGCTGTTTCCCACAGAGCAAGTGGGACTCCGATTTTCACATCATATCGATAACGTACCCTGCAGTGAGTATACAGGTGTTCTGTAGTATACCGCTGGTGTCAACAGGAGAAATGAAAAAAAAAATGAAGCTCCACGTGATATTCTGCCGTACAAGCAATAAAGTTCTTAACCAATGACGTCATCATCATTTCACAGGCACCAAAACTTGCAACTTTGATTCGTTTTAGAATGTGAAGAAGGCATTACGTCTTCGGTTCGTTTTAGTCAAATGCATTAGGAGACCGTGCGACCATTTGCCTGATGGAGAAACGTGCGTGAATGTGGCGGCACATTTCTAATGACGACATACTGGATTGTAAATCACTGGACTACCTTGAACCTTTTTCATGGAGATTTGTAGTGTCGCCCCGTGTTTTAAGTCATCAAAATTAGGATACCAGGAGATCCTTCTGGGATTAACGGAAAATTTAGTTAAAGACTTAAAAAGAGTTTCTGCCTGTCATACGGATATTCAATGTCGTAATTCAGGCTTCAAACGTACGAATTCAAGATCGCCGTGACAGTACACGTTACAGATCGCATGCAATTGGGTGGCTCCTTCTAACGACATCATCGTGTCGCATCCAACGTAACCTCCATTTTGTTGCGTCTTTGCGTGCGCCTATACGACCCCATCACTACTATGATTGCACCGTGTGACCTCAACGCAAGGGTTTTACGAGGTTACCAATGAATGACATCACTAATTGCTGGGGTAGTATAAAGCACACCTATTCAATAGGCGCGTGTGCACTTTTTCAATTGCGAGGAACCGACTGCTCTTAGTATCATCGAAGGTGGGCCCGTGACTTGTCGCGGTGCCCTTTTGCCTCGGCACGAAGGTTGAGCGCTGTTGTGTGGGTATGCAGGTACTGCCGCTTGTCTTTCTGGGATTTGAAAAGCACAGCCTGGATAACAAACATACCGGTGCAGCAGTTAATAAAGGGGCCATGCCACCCAATTTTCGATCATAATTTGTTTTATGGGGAATAATTTATGTGCATTCACACATAATCTGGCAAAATTTGAGCACATACGCTCAAGAACTAAATTGATAATTTAATGAGTGGCCTGAGAGTTGAGCAACACTGGTGCATTCGCGAGCCGTGACGTAACAAGCAGCTAGCTGTGCAATCGTCTGCGTTTTGCTCAATGATATATTGTTACGTTGTCAGCTGGCGCGTGAAATGAAGATATTTTAGTTTCAGTTCAGAACTGAAATTAAACGTTATGGAGCGGCTCAAACTTCGGTGAACGCCAGCTCCGCTGCTTGTTGCGCATTACGTCACACACGTCACAACAAAACGGCGATCGCCGGGGGGGAGGGGGCATGGGGCTTCAGCCAGCGACTTCTAAGCTTGTTTTGCACGTAAATAATTTTTTACGGTCCACCTTACTTATCTGTATAGACATAGCCGACCATATACGACTAGTTTTCGCTAAACGCCACAAATTTTGGGTGACCGTTTCAAGGCCTGTCTAACCATTATTAGGCTGTAGCAACGATACAGCTCAAAAAAAACGGTTCATGGATGCTGACCACTTATGTGCTTTCGTGTAGTTTCGCTCGTTATAGATGTTTAGCCGGCATAAGGCAGGCATTTCGTTGCTGCATTGAGTTCAAGCTTGCCAAAATATACATGTTTCTATTGCGAACCTTGTCCGCTCTGGCGCACTCCTTAATCTGCATTCCTCGACGCGTTAGAGGGGCGGTGAGCGCCGCCTGGCGGGCACGAAGAACGATATGTGGTCGCTGTTTGCTGAGAGGCTCGCCCGCATTAGTACGATCCGCTGGACGTTACTAAGCCTATAAGCGCAAACGCTTTTCTATAGGCTTCGCTTTACCGTCGACTTTTGATATTTCGTAAACAAGCCTGCCGATTCTGTTAAATCGTTCCGTTTCTTCAATATTTTTTCCCGTCTAACTTCACGCTCAGATCATTCTCCGCACGTGAACGCGCATTTAAAATCTAACTTTCACAGCACATGCAGGCGTGTCAGTGGTCCGAACAACTGTAGCTTTACGAAACTCGAGCGCAAGCAGCAGGGATTCATAAAATATATGCCCGACGTCAATCGCAGCGCACGTCGCCCACGGGCGAAGTGCATTTAAATGCATCGAACGGCGCTGAGAAATGAATAGATGTGTGGTATACATGTGGACGCGTTTCATTTTTATATCTTGGACGTTTTACGTACGACTTTCTATAAATATATATATACTATGTATGTACATTAGAACGAACGCACACTGGGACCGCATCACGTTGCACGGATCTACACGGCGATTACCGAGACATTGCTGTCATGTCTGATTGTACTGTTTACTTTTCTTTTTTTCACCTGCTGCTGTTTCGGTACAACAAATCAGGCAAGTGATTGTGTAATAGTCAGACTCGTTTAATAAACGCCGAGCGGTATTCTTTGGCTATATCCACTCTGAACAGATGCGTAATTTATTAACGTGTTTTGCTTTGATGTTATTAGTCTAATTAAGAGTACATTTAATTGTTCTTCGCATTAGTTCTTTCCTTTGGCATAAATGCAACCGACATTTCTCGACGCAAAATAGCATCATGCGCGTGAGATATGTTAAAAGACCAGGCAGGTTATCCACGACACCGTGTCGTGTCGTTTTGCAGCGAACGCGGCAACGTGGTGCGGTCTTGTGTCGTCTCGGTGCCTTCGGGTGTTTTCGTGAATAATTTGTGGTCGCACTAATACACAGATACCTTCTTTTAAGACGTGCGACATGCATTCACTCGTGCAATTACGCAATGTTCAAATGACCACACAACTGCACAACATTCACACCATTATCATAATAATAGTAGAGTGAATCAATGCACTCGCACCACATTCTCTTGCCACAGTGTTATATAGCCCTTGTCTGATCATGCTCTCATTAATTAAGCAGTGAGCAGAATTGGTACCATGGTTAGTGTTTGCAATGAGCGTCTGCTGATCAGGATTGGCGTCATAGAGAAGAAAGGGTTTCAGGAGCATGAGGGTGATGCCAAGGGTTGTCCGCAGAACTTCTTGCAGGAGAGAACACCCCACAGGTGGGGGGGGGGGGTGCATTTAGAACAGGCGGGGATGATTGATGGAGGAAGGAAAGGGAATAGAACAGGCAGCCTTTGTATTACTGCAATGATATGAACAAGATTAGTAATGTGTAACGTGCAAAGTTGGCTGTTTCACACAGATGTGCGTGACCTGATTGCCCATTACATTATCTAGGTTATTACTACTGCACCAAAAAATATTCCGAATTTCAGGGGGGAGCAGTCTTACTTACCCCCCCCCCCTTCTTTGTTTGCTCAGTCCTCCATGGGCGCCCATTGCTGCTGCCTTTCTTAAATTTTGTCATCTATTGTCCCCTCGCAGTACCCGAAGGCTGACACTAGATTTAGGCTAAGCGTCAATGGCACAGCTGACACTCCAGATTACATTGCACCACCCCATCTTCCCTTCTCCCCACTCCATCGGAAAAACATTTTGACGCCTCCTCTTTTGCGAATAGCCCTTCCTCGCAGCGAGCGTAATGTTTTCTCGTTCTGGTTTTTATTTAGCGTGCAGAGCGACGATGTGAGGGATGGCCTCCGCGATCATCGACGCTGGGTAGATTTCTCGGAGGACATGCTACGTAATGTTGCGCTCGATAACGAGGACTCGTCGCGACGAAGGGTGGACAGTGGTTCGTTTCTCGCTCTGCCCTCTCTCTTACGCAAAATTGATCTGGGCAACTGACAAGCTGGCGCTGCTTTTGCGGGGCAGAATAGGTTTAACTAGTCACGAACTTTTGTCCCTATGTTATATGCTATAATCAAGCAGAAATATCACAAGCAGGATGTCTGAAGCAAAGAAGAATAGAGACAGAACCAGAGTTGGGCTTGCACTGTCTGAGAAAAGTCCATATGCTCGTGCTAAGTAGATTCGCTGCGTATAGTCAACGTTTCTTATAGCTGAATAACTATTAGAAATTGCATTGACATAAAGTTGTTTTACAGTTGGTGAGCTAGTAATCGATGAGAACGTTTGATTGGCATATCGGATGTGTACACACTTATCAGCACAGAGCCGCACCGATTGATAGTGTAATTGGTGCATCCGTTTGCAAAGCGTCTACTATAGGACAGTAACTAGCGGCCGGACGTTTTGTATGATGCTGGCTGCAGGTGAGCGCGTCATTTTGTCATTGTGACCACGTATGTCGTCAGCTGCTATCGTGTCCCGACGGCTAACAATGAGCTGGGCAATATAACCTATAGCACATGATCGCTTGTTATAACAGTGCAAATGCCCGTGCCTTTCGGACTTGTTCGAGGCTCCATACGTTCATTCAATGGGAGCGGCTGTGGTCTGGTGTGCCGAAAAGACAATAGCTCGGCTAGCGTCTCGTCTTGCGGCGAATGAGGAAAAAGTACTAACGATGTATTTCGTTTTCTGAGGTTCACCGCTATATGTTCTGTTAGCATTTTAAATGTGTTTTAATAAGAGTTTTGCGTTATTTTTCCGTTTAATTATGACAGGAACTCGCTTAATTGTTACAGGATATAGTCCGAATTGATTGATATGTGGGGCTTAACGTCCCAAAACCATCATACGATTTTGAGAGACGCCGTAGTGGAGGGCTTTGTAAATTTCGACCACCTGGGGTTCTTCAACGTGCGCCCAAATCTGAGCACGCGGCCCTACAGCATTTACGCCTGGATATAGTCCGGATTAACTGCATGATGAACCGATGTGGGACTGCACCCACGGAAACGTTTCACTTGGCCGGATGTTGACGTGAACGTGTTTTCTTTCCTCACTTGTGAGAGACCGGCGTGTTGGTAAAGCTTAATCAACTAGCCACAAATTGTTACGCATGGACAGCTTTGTGAACTACGACTGGCTTATACGGGCACCCACACGGTGCACGCAGCGAGGCTGATGACGTCACAATACAAATGTGCCGCCGTTACGTCACAATGGCCGACGCGTGAAAGTCATGCCGGGACGTCTTCCTCAGAACTCGAAAAGAGCGAACTCCGTTCCAGCCTTCGATTGGGACGAAGTGTAGGATGGTCACATCTTACACTCCCAGCTCTCTCTCTCACACACATGAACCCACACATACATGAACACAAATTGTAACATGCGAACTTGAATATGGCGGCAAGCTTGGGCCCACCAACTATACACACATGCACACAAAATTTTAAAATTGTGCCCAAAGCGGGTCAATCACGCGCGCATGTACATTGAAACTTTAAGATGGCGGCCTACGCGGGCCGATAGGACGTCCGGGCTAGTCCTTTAACAATGTCCATACGTACGATGGCGGGCGTGTCCTTCGTCCTGGCAGAGACTGTGCAAGATGGCACTGAAGAATTAGCACTGCAGCGGAACTCGTGCGCTCCGGACGGGCTACTAGCGTGCAGTTGGCGTCGCTTTTGAGCACGTGCTGCAAGTGTGCTCTACCACCATCTTGGTGCACGCATTGGCAAAGTCGTGCCTCACAAAAAGAGGCGGGCGTCTTCGTCCACCCGCAACGCCATGCGCAGTGTTTTTGGCAAGGACAGAAAGTGACCGAGCGCTCAGGAGAAGAGTGAGCCCCGGTACTTTTCGTTGCAGCTGTGCGACCGGTAGCAGTTGCTGTAGAGTGACTTCCTCGTCACGCTGGCCATGGTGCAAGCCATGGCGAGCTCCAGGCATCTGCGAAAACCGGGAACGTTTGCTACATTTAGCGTGTGTGGGCGAAAATTACTCGTGCAAAACGTTAGCACAACCGAAAAATGGCCGCAACTTAGCTCGCTGCTGGACCAGGTTAGGTCCCTAAGGTTAAGCCCCTAAACCATTAAGAGATGCTCGCATGCTCCTCTGCTAGCAGATGCACGCACTCGTTGAGTTTTCGCTTCGGTGTCGGCGCATTCGTGAAAGTAGCGTTTTCACCTCGGACGCTTAGTCGTGGCATTCGTGGGAGTAGGTAGTGGCGAAAAAAACAACAACATTCATTTCAGCTATTGACAAGTCAGAGATAGGGGCGTGCTTGAGGGCCGACCTGTGCAAACTCTAGGAGGAATCGACAGATGAGCCGACAAACGCGTTTGGCTCGTCAAAGCCATCTAGCGAGTAATTGTGAAAACGCATCTGCCATGTTTACGTACCTCGGGCGTCTGCGTACGACCAACATTTGTAAAGGGTGCATGTAATTAGCTCGCCGTCAGGATGTTGCAGGATGTCTGCGGTGTGGTCGAGCATTTAAACGTGCCTTGGAGTGAGGTGTCGTCTGTTCAAATTTCAGGTGGCATGTATCGAAAAAACTTTATCTGAACAATTTTTCTCTCTCTCTCTCTCCATACACACACATGAGCACACACACAGGGCGACCCGATTATCATGCAGTATTATTCGAAAAAAAAAAGGAACGGCGTTACGCGAAGCAAGCCTAGCGCATATTGTCCCCAGTATACTGAAGTAGCCGCTACTACTGTTGCTATTCATGACTATTAACTAATTACTAGTAATTATATTTGTAACTAATTAACAAATTATCAATGAGGCATATGTGAGCATGTTGTAACGGCATCTGTCTGTGCTGCTTTCAACAACGTATTAATTGCGTGCTCATTTTTCTCTATTCATAAAGAAAGCACGCAAAATATCACACTACGGAGTAAATGACTGCAGAGCGAAAATGAAAACATTTAGTTTTTTCTACGTTTCAGCCCGGGTACATGCTACATAACCAACATAAATGCACAGCGCAAGAAAACGAGTAGTGACGCTGTAAATACTCTTTTTTTTGTTGCGCTGTGCAGATACGTTAATTTCAAATCACCAACTAGCCCTAGCGTCTATCTTATCATGGTACATAACACCTATGTGAACACGTACAGCGAATCAACCGACGGGTTCTCGCTTGAAAGCAACCGACGCTGCTAAAGCGGCCATTGGAGTTGGCTTTCCCGCAGTAAGGGTACGCATGTGGCGAACCACGCTTGCCGGTTTTCTTTTGTTGCATAGAGCATATGGTATAGCAGCTAAGTAGTACCGTGGTAATCATAGGTCTGCGCACAGGGGACGAGGGGGCAGGTGGAGCGGTGTGCCCCCTTATAATTACCTTAAGGGGAGGGTGGCGTAAAGTATACTCCATAATGTTACTGGGTGGGAACGTGTATTAGAACAGCGCAAATACGAATCACAAAGGAAGATTGAGCAACACGAGCGCTGGTCGACAACTGATTGTTTTATTCAAACAAAACAGAACAGCAATAAAAAGGAAAGAAGAAAATATGCACGCACAGCCTATCTATGCACGTGACAAAAGACCATAAATGTAGCATCATTAAGTTTCCCCTAAATAGTCCTCATTTGGAATTCGTCTTTTCGCGGTTCGAATATGAACAAAAGCGAACTGGCTCATTCTACCTTTTGCTGAGTGTGAACTGTCAGGATATTTTTTTAAAGAGCAGGGTTATGACCTCGCAGTATTTCATGATAATGCCGGCCGAAGGCCGCTGATATGTTGCATTCAAAAAATTGTTCTCTTTGAACCCTTACCCCTGGAAAGGTGAGAACCAAAGGGCAAGCCTTTAAGAGAGACACGTTATAAACCAATTTTCATTTCTGCATTCATTACGAAACTTGTTTTATTCCAGACTCCCTAAAAAAGAAAGTGGGCTTCACCCCCCCCCTCCCTTCCCTAACGAGGAATCCTGCACACGCCTTCAACCACCTACAATAGACTATGGAGTTTTTTGGTCCACAATAGCTCGATCACCTCCCCGTGTTTACTATTGGTATCTACAGCACGAAGCGAGCGTTTTCACGTGTTTGCACGCATGGAATGCCCACCTGTGGAGCGTGTGGTAGGCGAACCAGGGCAGCACCGCGGCAGCCCTTGGTGAGGCGGCGAACATGCCGTGTGGTCCGGCCACTCCGTATCCCTGTAGACAGCACAGCACGATGCCCATCACGGCCGCCAGCAGCGTCTGGCGCAGCAGTCGCTCGACGCGGCTGCGCTTCTTCTGCGGCTGAGGCTGTCCCCTGCCGGCCCTGTACGCAGTCGTGAGCCTGGAGTGGCGGCACGGGAGCGTTGTTAAGGCCCACTAAAGAGAACCTTGCTTTTGGGCTCGTTGGTTCATAAACATGCTAGCAGCACAGCGCAGAAAGAAATGACAGTGATCACACACAACACAGCGCTATCAACTAAGTTGCTGGCGCTGTGTCCTGCGTGTTTGCTGCCCCCCCCCTTTTTTTTTGTGCTGGAACGTCAAAATCGCTTCCTACTTTCTGTATAACTCTGCAGTTACCACTGTTAAGCAAGAGCTTTTTTTTTTTCGAACACGCTTTGTTGCATTCAAATAACTGTTTTCTTTGAACCCTTACCCCTAGAAAAGTGAGAACCAAATGAGTTTGCAATAACCCCATTTTCCACCCGTAGTAACACATTCAAGTATTCGTTCTTCCCTAGGATAATTACCGAATGGGATAACCTTAGTAACGAAGTTGTTTCCCAGTCATCCTTGAACCTTTTTGCTGCGCAGCTCTAGCAGCGAGTGTCTAATTTCTATGACATGTGCTCCTGTTGTTTATTTCAATCACTGTAACCATTCTCCACTTGTGATCATCTTGAATGTAGCACTCATTTCTCTATATGTTCTTATGCCGGTTTATTACAAACCACTGTTCTTTTTTTTTCGTTCTGAAAGTGTGCAAATGCCTTACCTGTTTTATATTTATTTGTTTGCCGATTTGTAAATTTATCAAATGTATATTCACCCTGCCAAAACCCTATGTTAGGGTTGCAGTATTCATAAATAAATAAATAAATAAATAAACTACTACATACGATATGCGCATATATTTATTCATTTTCCTATAACGCTGGCTGCTGCGCTTTCGTGAGGGGCCGCAATCACATTAGATCTGTTTGCAACAACTTTTTGCTTGAACCCTTCGTCTCGAGTGCGAAATCACTCGAGAGTTGATGCGTGTAGCACGCATGTTGCGAAACGGTCTACTGGTACACAACAGGATCGAGGAGCAGCCAGAGTGTTCACGAGAAGTTACATTAATAACTAAAGTTGTAGCAGAACCAACACCTTCCGTTTGAATTTATGTACTGTGAAGCTTGCTCACCGTCGTCGTTTATACAACGCGCGGACGTGCATGGCGCCAAGTGTATTAATAACATTTGGGGTTTTACGTTTGAAAACCTTGGTATGATTATTAGGGACGCCGTAGTGGAGGGCTCCGGAAATTTCGCCCGTCTGGGGTTCGCTCACGTACACGGACATCCACAGTAAACGGGCCTCTAGCATTTTGCGTCCATCGAAATACCGGTATCGGACCTGCGGGTCAGAAGCCGAGCACCGCTACGCCACCACGGTGGACTTGTTGAAGCGACGGCTTCGGCAACATCCTGCATTTTTGAATTTATGATCCCTTATTTATGAACCTTCCCTGAACTTATGCCTTTTAGACCTGCTCGAGCATTTTTTTTTTATTTCTGTAATAGCATACGAAAACAACGGCGTCCAAGATCGCTTCTCTTTAACACGTCTGAGACGCCTACCTTAACTAACCAGTGTGATAGGACTGATTCGAAATACAGAACGGGAAAGGTAAATAAGTATGGCAATAAACAAACCATTCGTTTATTTATTCACTCATCCATCCCCACTTCAATTTACTCCGGATGCGATACAGGCGAGAATACTAGAGGCCTGTGTACCGAGATTTAGGTGCACGTTGAAGTAGAAATATCAGCCGTCATGCAAACACTGCGGAATCAGGGCGTAGATGAAGTATATATAAACATTCTGGAAGAAATCTACAGGGGATCAACTGCTACCATAGTGCTTCATAAAGAAAGCAACAGAATACCAATCAGGAAGGGTGTAAGGCAGGGGGACACAATTTCCCCAATGCTATTTACCGCGTGTTTACAGGAGGTTTTCAAAAGCCTAGAATGGGAACAGTTAGGGATAAGAGTCAATGGAGAATACCTTAGTAACCTGCGCTTCGCCGATGACATTGCATTGCTGAGTAACTCGGGGGACGAATTGCAACTCATGATTACGGAGTTAGACAAGGAGAGCAGAAAGGTGGGTCTTAAAATTATTCTGCAGAAAACGAAAGTAATGTACAACAACCTCGGCAAGGAGCAGCGCTTCTAGATAGGTAATAGTGCACTTCAAGTTGTAAAAGACTATGTCTACTTAGGGCAGGTAATAACCCCAGAGCCGAACCACGAGATTGAAGTAACTAGAAGAATAAGAATGGGGTGGAGCACATTCGGCAAGCACTCTCAAATTATGACAGGTAGATTGCCACTATCCCTCAAGAGGAAGGTATATAACAGCTGTATCTTGCCGGTACTTAGCTACGGAGCAGAAACCTGGAGACTTACAAAGAGGGTGCAGCTTAAATTGAGGACGACGCAGCGAGCAATGGAAAGAAAAATGGTAGGTGTAACCTTAAGAGACAAGAAGAGAGCAGAGTGGATTAGGGAACAAACGGGGGTTAAGGATATCATAGCTAAAATCAAGAAGAAGAAATGGACATGGGCAGGGCATGTAGCGCGTAGACAGGATAACCGCTGGTCATTAAGGGTAACTGACTGGATTCCCAGAGAAGGGAAGCGGGTTAGGGGGAGACAGAAGGTTAGGTGGGCAGATGAGATTAAGAAGTTTGCGGGTATAAATTGGCAGCAGCAAGCACAGGACCGGGTTAACTGGCGGAACATGGGAGAGGCCTTTGTCCTGCAGTGGACGTAGTCAGGCTGATGACGATGATGATGAAGAACCCCAGGTGGTAGAAATTCTCGGAGCCCTTCAATACGGCCTCCCTCATAAATCATGTCGTGGTTTTTGGACGTCAAACTCCAACGGTTATTAGTATTTACTCAATATGAGACGATCAAGTGTAGCCATTGCTTACAGCAGTGAACTGGTGGTTTCTCGTGGACGTGCCCACGCCCGTGTCGAGTGGCCGCCAGTTTTCGGTAGGGTGCTCCGCCTCTGGTCGCGAACGTGTTGCACGCCCGAGGAGGGCTGCTGTTCGCCGACGCTGAATTCGGCCTCCAGTTTGGACTGCGGAGACAGTAGTGCTATGGCTTAGTTCGTTGCATACAACAACAATGGTCACGCGCGTTCATATCCAGGCAAAAACAAAATGTAGCAGCGTGAAATGGCTAGTGACGTGGATAAAAAGATCGGATTGTCATAGCAGAAAATGACAAATCGTCTGCAAGCTCTTGATCTAGGGAGCAGCAGTCATTAAAAATGTCGCGTACAAGTACGCAAATGACCAGTGAATTTTCGAGGGCTGCATTTCTGTACGCTAGCCAGCGGGGTACCTTTCCAGCTACCGCACGTATAGAGCACCAACGATGTTTGTGCGGCACGTGCACACTGAACCATGCCTGTGTATTCAGGCATGTCGAGACGGCTTTAAGCTCTCCCATAGTAGAGTACGCTGTGCTCTAAATCGTTACCCCCTTTTTCTAACCCCCCCCCCCCCCCCCGTTTTAAGACAATGCGTCGTTGCTCGTGTCTTCTCGAGGGCTGTGCATGCAGGATTTCGTGGCCTCGGAGTAAACCGCTTTGTTTCTTCTGGACGTTGTTCTCGAGGCCGCTTTGCCTGCCTTCTCATTGTTGCTGGCGCCTACTGTCTTTGGCGTAACCGTTGTGAAGCTGCTGCAGCAGGTCGTCGCCGCCGTGCCCTCTTCCCGATTTTGGAGCGACTGTACAAAGAAATACTATCTGTGTTGTCGGAGGAACTCTTCTTTCTGGGTGAGGAGGATTTCCTTCGACACTGGTCCTGCCGTTTTGTGTTCGTCTGTGAGAGACGTGTAAGGCTTGTTTTCAGGCCTGTCTGGTATTGGTAGGTTAATCTTTGTTTAGTACTCATACAAATACCTTGTATATACTATGTAAATATCTGACATATAGATCTCTACATTTCATTTGTGTGTTCTTCGTTTACCATGTATTGTGCATATGTAGACATTGTGTTTGTAACAATTCCTGTGTAGTTGCATAAGTTGTGTATGTTGTCTTCCGTTTACATATGTACACATATTTTTTTGTAACAACTTTTGGTGTGTCTGTGGATGTTGTGTTCTGTCGAAATGTTCTGTTGGATTGTAATTGATGTTCACTGTCTGTGAGAATAAATTTCTCTAAACAAAACCAACACAAAGTCACAACAAAGTTTTTGTGTTGAGACGGCTTCTTGCTCTCCCATAGTAGAGTACTATCGCGCTCAGTATGAGCTACATCACGCGAGCGCGCTGCAAGGTTGTACAGTAGCGCCGATCGTGACATACTTTCGAGTTACCGGAAGAGAGTTTGGCTGATCCTGCAAATGTACATCACCCCCCGCATGCTTGCTTTCACCTTCGCCCTTCTGTATTTGGAAGAACCTTTTGCGCTTCGTTTTGCTCACTGATTCCGTCTGTACTAAAAAAAAAAAGAGCACAATGCAGTGACTTCACCGCCCACCAGGCATGTTGTGCGAATCAACGAAAATTGAGCGCTAACTTCGCACAAAAATGGATAAGAAAGTACCATTTTACTTGAATTGGGTACTTTTATATTGCATCATGCTTCTCGAGAAAATAGAGAGCCGGCGACGACTCAGGCTGTGCAGTATTTTCAGTAATGTTTTTTTTTTAGCAGAGCTGTGCTGCCAATGTCCAACGTGTTGCTGTTATTACTGTTTCGGATATCGCTAGCAGCATTCATTCTATGGGCACGGCAGCTATTACTTTGCTTGTTTACAACTACGCTGATAATACGTTTTAATAACACTAGTTATGAACATATGCCACTTTCCAGTCAGTTCGCCAAGGAAATGGGGAAGCAGAAAGCGCTTTCCATGAATACGTCCACGTGAGATTGTGTTCAGTGTTCTTGAATAAAAGAGTTACCTAGCTTTCCAAAATAATTGTGTGGTCATCAAAAGAATGCAAAACACTGCTAGAATAAAAAAAGGTAACTGATATTAAAGTGAGAACAAAAGCTGTGTTGTTTATTTTTTATTCTTGTCTAATATCCATTAAATGTTGCTTGAAATGGTGAAGAAAAGTCAGTTTCTCGCGGTCAAAGAAATTAGGAACAGAATAATAGCATAAGTACTGTAAAAAGGTAGAATTGTACTCAAAAATGAAAGTCAAGTTACACTAAGATGTATAACATAACAAGCAAGTACATGGGAATTTCTATTCCGGCCAGTAACTTCGTCGATGGCGTTTGGCTGCGAACCCAATGCTGAACGGCTGCTGATGAACCGGTGGTGCGTCGGTACCGATAGTATTAAGATGCAAGAATGCGACTGACGGGAAATAAAAGCAGATGAAGCGGTCACCACGCCTTAGTAGCGGGTCATGGCCCCTTGCACAGCAATCACATCCTGCATTCTGGACGATAGTGACCCGGAGAAATTGTCAACGAAACTCCGTTCATTCTGGAGGCGTATTCATTCTTCTTCGACAGCGCTCCATAGCTCATCGGCAGATGAACTGCGTAACCCTCGTTTACACAAGCTGACCTTCATTCTGCCCCATACGGCCTCAATGGTGTTGAGGTCTGCCCCTTTGGGAACCCACTCAGGCACCGCACCCCTCTAATGTTCAGGAGCTCTTCAACAACCTTTACAGTGTGAACAGGTGACAGGCCTTTCTGAAACAGAAAGTCGCTGTCAGGAAAAGGCCCGTCCAACGCATAAGGTATCTTGACATAATCGAGGATGTCGCAGTAGTTTTCCGATGTCCCTCAATGTGGTACACCAAGCCCATCACGGGACATAGCGCACCAAACATTCACAGCCGTGCGTCCACTCGATGCTACTTCTTGCACGTAGAGGGGGTCGTAGCAGGCATCGACAGGGTGCCACACACGTTGCTTTTGGTCCTACCGTGTGGTAAACGTGTACTCGTCAGAAAAAAAAGTACTCTTTTCCAGTCGTCCATGGTCCAGGAAACGCTTTGCTTTGCGAAGTTGAGACGCGCCATCCTATAAGAAAAGGACAGGCGCGGCTTCTGAGCCTTAATGTGCATGGCTATTCAGTTTTACCTTTTGCTAGCCATCGTTTTATTGTCGCTTGCAGACACTCCAGCGGCTGCACCGATCTCTCAGGCAGTACTGATGGGACTTGCATTCGCGGTGTCGCGGATGTCGGCGTCCTGAGCAGCAGTCATTGCACGAGGGTGCCGTTTATGTGGAGCGTCGCTTATGCGACCTTCTTTCTTATAAGCTTGGATGATGCGATTTACAGTCTTATTAGACCACCTCGTCATCCCTGCTTGGCGTTGAGTGTACTGCTTCTGGGACAAATCAACTATCCGCAGGCGCTCACTGTTAGGCACTCGGGACATTTTTCAATGTGATGAAGCTTTCCAGTGTTTCACAGTGCGCGCTATACACAACCACTTTCACGGGATACGTTAAGCGGCGCATTAGTCTGGAATTCGCAATTGAATAAAACGAAGCAAACAAAAAGAGCGAGGATAGATATCACGTGTTTTGTGAAGCTCGGCTTGTCGAGCACAAAATTTGGTTTTCAGGACTCGGTGGCCGTTATCATTTTTGAAGCTGATATCACAGCAGGGCCAAGCGAGGGCGAGCGCGAAAGCAAATAGGGGCGATGTGCATTCGCACCAACAGCCAAACACTCTCTCGATAATTCGAAAAAATGTCACAATCGGCGCTACTGTACAACCTTGCAGCGTGCTCGGCCACGCACTCGCATCGTGTAGCTCACACTGAGCGCGATAGTACCAGGTACTCTGAATCGTTAACAACTTTTTACAAACACAAAATCTGGCATAAATATGATGTGGTGTACGCACCATGAGAGGCTGCTGCTGTTCGCGAGTGAGCTGTGAGGGACAGAGAGGCAGCGAGGTTTGTGAGCGCACACCACCGGAGCTCTTCGGTAAATCAGGTCCCGCGTCAGGTTCCGGTTCCGGACCTTCAGTTGACGGCGAAGAACCTGCGTCATCACAGAACCGTCCCTATACCCCGCGAGAACAGGCAGGGAGGAATGTGAACCAACGAGAGAGCACTGAGGCTGCAGCCACAACTGGAACTTGGAAGACTGTTGGTACACTATGGTTGTGAGCGAAATACCAGCGCAGCCGACAGCCGGGGACTCAGAGCGCTGAACTGAAGTTCGTTTCTTTGGAAAGCATTAACCTTTTTACACATTTACACGCTGATGGAACAACGATGCGCGGAACACAATGAAATCACAAGAATTGATCACGTGGGCCAACCTAAGTGCGTCTTTCCTTTTATCGGTCAGCGCGACAGAGAGTGTACCTACATATTCATCCTTAAAAACTATCTATAGGCAGCAAAGATTTTTGCTTTGAAGAATGATTGTGTAAGTACACGCTCTATCGCGCTCACTGATAAAAGATGTGATTAGGTTTGTCCGCGTGATGAATTGTTGTAACGTCATCTTATTCTGCGAATGTTTGCACAGCGTGTAAATAATAAAAAAAAAGCGAATGCTTTCTAAAGAAATAAACTGTTCGAAATTCAGCACTCTGTGCCCTCGCTTCAGTTCCCTCCTGTCGCTTGCTCTGATGTGCACTCGTAATCACGAATGTGACAGCAACTGAGGCCGACTCACAGGCTGTCCTGTGCTCGTTGGAAGGGGACGAGGGTCCTCCCCCAGCGCCCTGCGCGCTGCTGAAGCTGATGGTGCGCTGGTGCTCGTCAGTGACCCGAATCCTGGGCGCCAGTGCCTCCCAAGCCCCACGCATGGGGACGCCGCTGGCCGTGTAGCTGCGCTGCATGGAGCGGCCGGCTCCGCCACTGCCGGATCTGGAAAAATGTTGCGTGGAACAGGTCTGTCTTTTAAAGGACTGTGAGTTGACTAGCGTCCTTCAACTATGTTTCTTATTTATAATTTATATGACTATAGCGCACTACGACAAAGACACATCAGAGAGAGAGACACATACACACAGTGTGTGTATGTATCTTTTTGGTGTCCTTGTTGTGGTGAGCTATAGCCATATGAATGAGGAACCCCAACCAAGTAGCCCGGAAACGTGCCTTAGCAAATTTGTTTCTTATTCTTTTGTGATGATAGAAGTCTTCTCTTCAGATTGTCTCTTGTGTAAGTAAAAGATTTATGGTCTAGTTAGCGTTGATGCTGCGTTTCAATAGCCCCAAAATGACTTTACTGTCTTAGATGACCTCTGGAAATAGAATGAACGAGCGCATCGTTATCGCATGTCGATGTTCTTTTTTCAGCAGAATTCGTGACGCCCTCAGCTTGTTCACGTGGCGTCACGACGAAATTATTGATCGATTGGTCCATATACAAGGAATATCCGAGGGTTGCACACCCGTACTATTTTGTCTCGCATGAGTATCGTGCGCGACCACCAGATTTCCATGGCTTTGTGCGTTTTCGACTGCGCAAGCGGATATCATAACATGTAGTCGAAAAGCGCAAAATCTTGATTGGCTCATGGCTTAATGCTGACATTGCTCACGTTTTTTATGAGGAAATAATTGTTGAGGAGACAATAGCGCTTGTCGGAAGGGTATACTGCAGGCGAGCTATATACCACTTCCTCGTCTTTGAACTCGGACTGCTTTAGTAGTCCTTCAGGTGTAGGCACGTGCACGTGAAACGGATGAAAATGCTAAGTCGCCATCTTGTTTCGACAGCAAAGTAGCCTGGAAAGTCTTGCTCTCCGATGTCGTTTTTTCGGGGCTATTTAGCCGGCCGCGTGAGGATTGGAATAAGACCTAAGATGACCGTTGTCCGCTTAGCTGTATAAGGCTCGGAACGCACCCACATGAAGAACACACGAATGTTTGCTCGCAGCTGTGTACCGACCTTTCCAAAGTTCCGAGAGCCATGATGCCCTTGTTCTCGTAGCATGCCGAGGATGCCGCGACCTCTGTCGCGGCGTCTCCAGGGCCTTGCGGGGGCAGGAATAGAAGCATGGGCAGCTGGGAGATGGACTGCTGCAGCCGCAGGCAAGAACACACGCACGTCGAGCACAGAAACAAACCCCAGGCAGTGAACGAGAGCTGGGTGAACAGCCACACCACCTGCGATCGAGAATAAGGTGGGGGATATTGGTCGGTTGCTGTCCTGGACCATGAGCTCTGAGATGGTGCGTGTACGCAAGCTGTGTGAGCGAGCGCGATCACCGAGGCCATGTTATAGGTTATAAAACCTCCCTTAACGCCGGAACACAAGACTGGTGAAGTTGCTGGGTACAACGTCTCACGATCCACCCGATACCTAGCACCTCCACCAGTCTTGTCACGTTTCTTAAGACAAACTTGGTTTAATGGGTTCGTTGAGTCGACTAGCCAAGCAGCAGCTCAGACAGATCGTCTTTTTCTTCTTTCACTCCTGGATCTCACCCAAGCATATCATGTGGCAGTATACAGTGCGCTTCTAGCAATGCAGTGTCGGGCACTCTGTAGCGCCTGGAAGAGTACCAAACAAAGCAAAACAAAAACGCATTGCCTGCTGTGATGCCAGGCGCACCTGCCTCTCTCGCGCCGCTGTGAAGCCGAGTCAGAAGAGCGCGATGGTACGTTTACTTGGTACAGTGGTGAACACTGTTAGGGTGAATACGCGAGCGCGTGGCCTACGGCACTATCAGCGCCACGTAACAGTCATCGTTGGAAACATTGCACATGTACAGCACGTGCTTTGCGAAACACTCTTTCCACCGCGCGCATCACGTCATCGATACGCTTGTTCGTCATCTGCTAGCCGCATTTTTTGTTCGCTGAGCTGATACCTTCTGCATTTCAAGGTCCATCTGGATTGAAGATTGGCGCGTGAAGGAAAAAAGTGAGTGTAAGAGGGATAATTATTAAACTTTTTATTCAAGAAAACTGCACTTTCGCAATTCAAGTTAAACAAGACCATGAGAACAAATATAAAAACATGAGCAAATGTAATAGCGAGTCATGTGACCACTTACAGCAACGACTGCAGCTATTCTGGACGGTAAAGAGTCGTGAAGTGATCGAACATATTCCCGATCGGCTTTCAGCCTTTCCCACTCGTTGCTGACTTGCGCCCACAACTGGTCCGAAGTCGCGGAATAAAGGGGGCTTCCTTGCTGTTACAAGCTGCCACTCTAGCGTCGCCAGCGCGAAGTCGGCGACGGGAATGACAGCAGGTCGGTTCGTTCCGTACGCAAGCAGAGACAGTGAAGAGATCAGAGACGTGAGAAAACAAAACGACTTTACTCTAGTGATATTGCAGCACACGGGATCTAAAAGAACACTTCAATACAACTAACAAAATACATCAACACTTGATACAACTAACAAAATACATCTACACTTGATACAACTAAAAATATATAAAACCAAAACAATAAACCAGCTTACGAGAGAGAACTATTACAAGCTACACAAACTAACAACAATAGGACTACGGAGTAGAAAGTTCGAAGATATAAACAGGTGAAGGCATACGTGTGATGACCGGCAGCGTTGCGTCCCCGACGATCGGATGCGAGAAGTCGAAGAGAGTTCTGGCACGACTGCGATGTCGGCGGTGTTGCAACGCTGGTGGCTCCGGGAGGCTAGTGCTTGCAGGTGACTTCGAGCAGGTTGAGCTAACTCGAGGCGAAGTCCCGATGTCTACGTTGCAGACGTTAATATCGCGTCACAACTAGACGAACGGCTAAGTTTAGGTGGCCAGCCGATACAGAGCCACACTAAAAACTTCTAGAAGAGATGCTTGTTGATCTGTTTCTACACCATGTTGGTCAGCGACTAGTCTGCCTAGCAGGGCAAATACCTGCGCTTAAATCCCCCTCGTGTCTCCTCGCTCTCTTCCTTGGGGACAAGAGACCTCTACATGGGTCCAATCATGCGCGTTTAATTGATGGAAACTCCGCCCCAAAATATTTTGACCCCACCATTTTTTTAATTGGGAGAGGGCCCTCCACTAGCGAGAGTGACAACCTGTCGGGTTGTTGTCATACGGCTTGGCCACCAGAGCGTTTCCCACGCTTTTCCCCGTGGGAACGGTCAACCACTTAGCTCTGAGCCGGTGCGTCTCGTAGTCTAATCCTTGTTCGGGGTATACCGCGGCCTTCTACGACCTTGCAGACGTCGCCACAGTTACAAAAGGATTAACAGTCGGCGGCGACGTTCTAAGAAGAGCACCCCATTTTGCACTTCTCGGCTCCCTTTCATGCGCCGCTGTTCTCACGGTCAGTCGGGGAGTACGGCGCCCGTTAATTGCCGTGACGTGGTGTCGCCAAAAATAGCCGTCCGTGACACTTGCCAAAGAAGCTTTCAGACGGCCCCACACATTTTATATCGCATTCAGGTTCGCTCCATTCGGAGGCCATTCCAGTAGCTGCATGTGCTGCTCCGCCTGGAACTCCTTGACAGCCCGCGCCGTGTGTAACGGTGACCGGTCCTGTTGGAACAGGTAATCACCGTCTGGAAATAAACTGCTCGCATACGGCAACAGCACATTGTTAAAAATGTTGCAGTATTGTTCCGACGATAAGTGTCCACGTATACGTTGCAGGGGCCCTAAACCATATCTTGAAACAGCACTCCACACGCTCACACTCGATCTCCCACTGGCAGAAACACCTTGCGCGTTGTCTGGGTCGTTCCTGCGTGGTATTTTGACGTTAACTAAAACAATTGCTTTTCAAAGCAGGAAGTTTGCCTCACCGTGTGCCTGATAGTCTCCAAACACGCAATCTTTGGTCTTGTCGCGTCGAAAACGTCGACTCATCCGAAAAGATGACGCGACCCCACTCTTCTGATGTCCATGCTTCGTGCAACTCAGCGAACTGCTGTCGTGCGTCCTTGTGTGCCGCCGTTAGTAGTGGCTTCTGCGCTGCGACGCGACTGCGAAGGGCCGCAATACGCAGGCGACGTCGAACAGTGGTGTCCGAAACGTCCAAATCCAAGTCCTCGCGTATTGCTGGGGCTGGCAATAAAGGGTTACGAACAGCAGCTGCAACTATGAGGGTGTCTTCATCATATGTGGTAGCTTTAGGGCGGGGCGCGCGGGGTGCGTCCTGAATGCGACCTTCATACTTGTAGGCTTGAATTATCCTGTTCACAGTCTTCAGGGGCCTATTAGCTAAAGCGCCAATATACCGCTGGGAATAACCTTTCAGAGAAAGAACGACAAGTGTGCGCCGTTCATCATCAGGAACCCTAGCCATAATAAGATATGGCGACAGAATGAACGGCTCCAAAAGATGTTTGGTTGTTTTATATACGGCGTTGCATACACAACAACTTTAAAGGGAACGAATAGACACGCCCCCATAGATATACAAGTTTTTTTTGTCTTGTTCTGTTCAAGCACAGATGTTTAAAGAAATCTTGAAATGCAGGATGAATGGGCTTAGAAAACAAAAATGCGGCCAGCAGACGACGAACAAGTGCATTCATGACGTCATGCGCGCGGTGGAACAATTATTTCGCGGAAGGCGTGATGCGCATGCGCAATGTTTCCATTGATGACCGTAACGGGGCGCTGACAGTGCCGTTGGCCACGTGCTCGCGTGTTCACCCTAACAGTGCTCACCGCTGTACGTTCGCCGTCATTTTGTAGCCGAATTGACCGCATCTTGTCGAGACGTGCGTATTAAAAAATTAAAAAAAAGGCGTGAAGTCCATGCAGTTTCCTCTAGTGGCTGGGACGTTGCATCTTTGAGGAGTGATGCGCGGGAAGGACGCTTCGATAATACAGTTAAGTACAACCTATAAAGCCACAGTGTCTCCAGACACCAGGAGACCCGCCGTACCTAAGTCACTTTCAACAACAAAAGCAGCTCTGGGGTGCTTCGTGCCGCGCCACACGGCCTACGACAGAGTGCACCATAGGCTTTACTACGGCAGAATATTGTAGCTGCTGCGCAGGGAACAATACCTAAACTATAGAAAGAGACGAGTAGACAGTTCGGTAGCTTACGCGATCCAATTCTTAGCTTTCTGAACTGCATAGTTACTTTTGACCGCCACGGGATGCCGTGCTAGCGCGCTCGCTCACCATCGCACTGAAAGTACCCACGCACAAAAAAAAGCTGGGAAAAAGTACTCAAGGCCATGTCAAGCGCTCACAAACAGACGTAGCTTCGTTTCCCATGTCAACGCGAGAAGTACGCGAATATCGAAGTTTTGCAAGCACAGGGGAAGGGGTGAGGAGTACGAAAGCCTCAACGAGGTCAAAGAGTCTCACCCTGAACGAGTTCTGCATGGCCCAGAAAAGGTCCGAGGCAATGGCGAGACAAAAGTGGAAGACGACGACGAGCGAGACGCACGTCTCGTCTCCGACTCGTGCGGGACTGGGCTTGGCTTGCGTGAGCTGCACGAAGGCCAGCTGCAGCAGCGCGAAGGCCGACAGCAGGCACGGGAAGGCCAGGTCCCAAAGCATGGCCAGCATCACACTCGGCATCAGCTGCGCAATGACGACAACGTCATCTTGTACAACAGCACACTACATACGCTACACGCGCTGAGGCACAGGTACACAGTCTCAGCCTTGAAGAAGACAAGTCCGTTTGTCGACACGTCGGCTCCGTCGGCACCCTATGTTCAAAGAATTTTCCATCACTGTAAGACCCACTCACCTGCCTGGAACCGTACGGGTCGAGGAACAGGCAGAGACATCGCGTGAGCCCCAGCACCAGAAGGAAGACGTTGAGCGTTGAGAGGTGCGGCCTCGCCGATAGCCTGGCCCGCAGGCCCAGCGCCGTGAGGAAGGCGGTGACGGCGAGCCCGAGAAAGAGGCAGGCCAGACCGTACGCGTGCACGGGCCACAGCCACTGGACGCGTTGACGGAGCTCTGTCCAGTCTGGAGACGCCACCTGCGAGCCGCATATGCGTAGACTTGGTTGGAATATACGAGCACTGTAGTCTATGGGTCAGACTTTACTATGCTATACCGTATTGTACTGAACAACATTATACTATACCATACTATATTGCACTATGCTATATTATAGACTATACTGGGACTATAATCTTTGCATGGTGGCACCATTTGGGCCTATACACAAGGTACGCGAATTCTGTGAGGCCTTTTACGGACTTCTTTAAAGCCTCACTCGGCAAGCACTGATTGCGTGCACATTTATAGATGTGCTTAGCGCCAAGAACGAAGAGAGAAAGAGATGAAATACGATGACTAAAGGGGTTATCAAAAATTGAGCGCTCTTGTTACATCGTTGTAAGACTTCAGTATGCTCTTAATAAACCAGGGACCCAAGAATATGCCTAAATAGGCTGCTGGTTATAAAAACATCTATTGTGTACAGCAAACTAAGGTCGATAGTCCCTGTCCGTGAAACAAAGGTATGTAGTACGTCCGTATTCTCTATCTGCATTCATATATGCGGATAGAGAATATGCATTTTTATTTTTGCTCGTGAGAATGACTACACACACACAAAAAAAAACACATCCAGTGCATACGTTGAATGCCGGTTTCGAAAGCGGTAGTATACGATTAACTTGGGGCATACCAACACAAGAAAATGCAACTATCGTGGGGTTGGACCTCTGTAGCTGACATTTGGGCATCTCTTGGTTCTGCTTAGAATAAGAAGCCGTCATGCCTGTCCCTTTTCTCTTACTGTGTTTTGTTTGCGCTGGCCGCCGTATTTTCGAACTCGTCCAATTAGCTACCTCATATTGACCAGCACCGTCTCTGCGTCTACTTGCCTCAAGCACTCTCGTGTACATGTGTTTTTGCAGTGCGTCGAATCAAGAGATGTAATGGGTGGTCATTCACTCACATTACTCACTCACACTCATTCAGTCATACACTCACTCACTCACTCACTCACTCTACGCATTCACTTAACAGAAAGTGATACTCTCTAGTATGCCTTGAGAAAAGAGAGTCACTCCACCCCATTCATTTACTCAACTCGATAGAAGTAACAGAAAGTGATACTGCCTATGTCTGCGTGACTACTGAAGTGCACAATAGCCAACCCCGTTTCCTATCTTTTTGTTTACTGGGTGCAGGAATACGAACGGGCGCACTTATACTGCAGTGCTCACAATCAGTGCTCGAATGCATCGCTGACTACGACTGACTGTGAAGCTGCGACAACTGACCGTACAATAAAGATAGAGAGACTTTATTACGACGGCCGCGCACAGTGCCACGCGCAGCACAACGGATAAAGACGCATTGCTGTCGTACATTACGAGCATATGCTTTTGTTTCGCTGCCAAATACAAGGTTCCCGGACAAAGACAAAAGGGTCCTTTGTTGTGGGGCACGGCGTCCGGGCATGCACGCATAATATGTGCTCCCGCTGGCGTGGCTGGCGTGATTGGTTCATGTGCAGAAGAAAAAGCAGAAGCGTGCAGCGCCTTCGAGTTCCGCGGAGAGGCATCAAAGGTCAGCCCCGAGCTGGACGAGTTTCCGGCGTGCAGGCGCCGCCGCATCTGGCGGAAATGAACGGGGAACCCGCCCTCGATGACATAAGGGTCGCGGGCTCCCTTCAAAACAAGAGCTCGGCTGGGATCGGTGTTACTTCGCGATAGCGTGCTTGGAGGCCTCCAATGTCATCACGTACAGCGCAGAAGATAGACGGACGTAAACACGGAAACCCATCGATGCAAACGTATAGGATGTGTGCTACGTTAGTGTTCTCTAATGTAAATAATCGTATTGTAAGTAGATGCGGTGTCGAATGCAGCTTGTAGGTCAGCATCAAAAAGTAATATCAACAGTGATATCTGGAGTTTTACGTCCCAAAACCACGATTTGGTTACGAGAGGCGCTATAGTGGAGGCCACCGGAAATTTCGACCACCTGGTGTTCTTTAACGTACTCCGACGTCGCACATTAATTGCACGGGCGTTTAGCGATTAAACTGAGAGTGTGTGAAGACAGAAACATTTACTCGTAGAATGCCTGCAATAAGTAATATTCGTTGTTAATAGTGTTGGTTAGTCCTGGCTACAGCCTTAGCCAGTAATGCTAACCATTGGCTTATGGCTACCTTGTGTCGTTGTCGTAGTAGTAGTAGTAGTTGTGGTACTGTTATAGTGGTAGCAGTAGGGGTAGTAGTAGCAGTAGTAGTAGTAATAGCAGCAGTATAGTAGTCACGTGAGCAGATGGGGTTAGTAAAGATATAAAAAGAAATGACGATGACACTCGAACTGGTTATGTTGACAGTTATACTAAACGAGAATGACGATTATGATTATGTAAATGATACTGATGATGTTCAAATATAGTGGCGGATTTACGACACCGCATGATCTCGCGCGCTTAGAGCCTCGCTATCCCGATGGTTTTCACGGCATGGAACTGGCTGTCATTTCTTCGCTCCCGAGAACCCCGCATGTCATGTAAAAATACTAACCTATTTATCTTGGGCTCGCAGTACCGAAACTCATTTGGGGCGACTGATTGCCTCAACGTGGAGGTGTAGCCGTAGCAGCCCTCCTCTCTTTTCACCTTTCCTCCTGCCTGCTGACCAAGCCCGCCGCTAGCATGAATACAATGCACATTAAAGACTGCAATATATCTATAGGACTCCGAGGTGTTCGCGCTGGCAGAGTAATTAAACCTCGCATGCATGCCTGGTTACAAATGCAGCAAGAAAATGAGCCTCGTCTATTCTGTGCTCTGTGTCTTCCTGTCATCATGGCATGTCGTATATTGCGTGATGCCTTAGCTGTTTACGCGGTACGGGCACCCATACTGTCCCTCTTCAGACAACATATGCTGAGATAAACTAGTTTCTGGCGTCTATGATATATGCAAAAAAATATCTAACTTAGGCTTGGTATTCACCGAAACGTTGTAGATGTCTAAGTCATATGATGATGCTTCGTAATGTCATACTGGTGCTACACGGGTACTTTTTGATCGCGATGAGCGTCGATCGGAATCATAACTGCGATTCGGCCTAGTTGGAATCTATCCATCCTGAAAATGTATGCGCAGGCGAACAAGGACAAAGAAAGGAAGACAAACTGGCGCAATTGCGCCAGTTTGTCTTCCTTTCTTTGTCCTTGTTCGCCTGCGCATACATTTTCAGGATGGATCGGAATCAATTTCTTGATCGCTATCAACAATAATCGATTCTAAATTTCTGAAATCAAACTGAATCGAGTTGGTCGCAGACGCCTCTCAAATACCTATCTGGGAGCCAAATGATAAAGTGCAGATTGCCGTCATGTCCGATCGTGATTAATAGTCCCAGTACCTGATCCGGATCTAGCATAATCCGGATCAGCCCTGACCGCGATCAGAATAGCCCGTGTGACACTGGTATCAAATTTTGAGAACTTTTGACGTACACTTTTGGCAATGTCTCTGATGCCCAACTTTAGCATTAGCTGAAAGTCATGGACCTCTTTGAAATTCGCGGAATCTCAATCAAGATGTGTCTTTCCGTCCACTCATCGCAGAGTTCGTAGGCGAAGATGGCAGTAGCTTGCCTCATACAGCATTTTGATTAAGAAACGTACGTCTGCCAGACTCATCCATGTGCAATGGTACTGTACGCTTGACATTTGTTATGACTTTGTACGCAGGTGTGCTCATGGCGGGAGGGGGGTAGTGGCGCTGTGATAAGCCTTCGCCCCACCACTTTGAAGGCAGACCCTGCACAGGTTTATAGCTTTCTATATCGACGGCAAATGATTCTGAGCGGGAGAAAATGCAATACTTCAATAAAAACTAAAATGTGGCATCATTGAGCGCTCTGTTACTACTCGTAATGTAGATTAAGTATACAACATGATAAGTGCATATAAATGCGTCTAAATGAAAGGTGAATGAAATTCCAGAATGTGCTTAATATTTAATGGTAAGGAGG